>NC_139951.1:17162365-17244865 GCF_963454915.1 Gymnoscopelus microlampas
TGACCTGAAATGCACAAAATAGGGTTGAATGATGATGTGGTTAACAGTATTGATTGATAAGTATACACAATGTGTCATGTGGTGTCCACTGTGTTGTGTAATAATAATGAATAATGCTTTCTGTGCTGGGCTTGCACACAGGCACTTTCATTGGGACCACAGATGGTACTCTGTCTTGTACAGTACGTTTCATTTTACTTGACGTGCAGTCACAAAAACCAGGTCAGACTTCCACATAGCTCTCCAGCAAGGGGGAAAGCACATGACATTTGAAATTTCCCTTTTGTTTGTATTGAGCCGTGAGGACAGGAAATTATATAGAGCCTATAACATAAAATTTGAGTGAATTAATGAGGCCAGCCTGTGATGTCGTTCATCTATGACGTATCTATGATGTATGATGACTGCAAATTTGGACAAGGTTTCACCGTATTCTTTGCCCCTTTGACTGACACTATAAAAGTAAACACTTAAACCCTCTAATCTTAGTAAAACGACCTGAGTAGGCTCTGTACTTGGTGTTACACCAAATCTCTTCGCCGAAAATAGCCTAATAGACTATTTTCGGCGAATGTTCCTCCCAGAGGAGAGGATGGTGGAGCTCAAGTGGTTGAAAATAAAATGTATTATAAACACACACACACACACACACACACACACACACACACACACACACACACACACACACACACACACACACACACACACACACACACACACACACACACACACACACACAGACAGATGACCAGCCTGCAAAGCTATTTTTTATATTTTATTGTTTAAATGCAGCCTGTGCGGCTATGCATACTCCACAGAGAAGTCACATATGGCTCTTTTGTGAAAATGAGCTCTGTTCTTGTATTGATGGAGGCGCAAGGTGCGTTTGATGATGTTAACAGGCGTCGGCGGACAGTTACTAATGAGGCTCTGAACTTGGAGGTTGAAAGGTGACCAAACTTAACTAACTTTTTGGAACGACTGTGACCTTTGCCTAACCCAAGACCCAACGTTAAGGCCCACAAGTCCCCCCGCAAACCTCTGCTAACCTCAATGTCAATGCCCTGAGCCGCCCCTACCCAATGTCAGCATAACCATCAGTCAACACCATGACACGGCAGTTTTTCTTCTTTTCTTATTTGGTGAAGCTGGGCTGTTATAGAACGATTTGTCATGGCTGATAGAATGACAAATCAAATTGGCAACGCTCATTGTGCTGTTAAATGATTGAAAGAAATCCATTTAATGTTATGAAGGTATCTGACTGTATGCTAATGTTTTTTGTAAATGATATTTATGAAAAAGATTGAGAAAGAGAGAGAGAGACAATGGTGAGAGGGAAGAATAATGACAAATTATTGTCAGTCACATAATGAGTGGAGAGAGAGGGAGATGGAGTGAGAGAGACATGTTTACCATATCCAAGGCATTATTGCATCCATAACTCCACATTGTCTGGTATAAGATGATGAGAATTGATGCATTGAAATATGAATAATAAGATAAGTCTTCAAATACAACGATGACTCATAAGATGTTCTTGATGGAAACAGATGGACAGGGTTATTCTAGTGTAAGTATGCCTTCTGTTTGATACAGTTAGCACACAATCTGCAATAGGTTAGATTTTGAACAAGTATCAAAGCCAAATCCACTCTAACCTTCACATTATTATTATTATTATTATTATTATTATTGAGTGCACATTCAGTATTTGTGAACAGTCCCTTCCATTGCTAGAAACGGATAGAAGCAAATACTGCAGCTGGACGTATTACAGAAGCTTATCCTAAGTTACAATAGAACAAGTTTAATATGGGATTTGTCACAATTTCGTTTTACAGAATTAAATCATAATTAACTTCAAGGATCCTGTTCCTACACCATCCTATCTTGCCTCAGGTTAGGAAATGACCGAAATCGATGACAGACTTTCATGACTGTTATCAAGCGAACACTTCTTTCATTTGGCACATATCTGTTGGTTGGCTGATTAAATAAATAACACAGACCTCAAACTGTTTATTTTACTCAAACAAAGAATGAGGGGGTCGGGGTGGTACAGGGGTCAAGTTCCTACCCATCACCACGGATACTTGGGTTTGATCTCCATGGTGTCTTCGGCTTGGCCCCTGGCGGCCAACGGATATAATTGGCCGCGTTGAGGGTTATCTCTGTCGCTGCACTAGCAACTCCTATAGGCTGGTCCTGTTCAGCAGGAAGTGGGACTGGGAGGGATAACATGTTCCTCCATGTGTTAAACCTTCCCAGTGAAACTCATCACTGTCAGGTGTAAAGAAGCAGCTTGGAAAATGTGTATCAAAGAAAGTTCGTTAAACCCTCTCCAGACCAACGAGTAGTATAGGGGCTGGCAGTGAACTACACAAATATCGGTGGAATTGGCGACAAAAAAAAAAAAGAAAATGATAAAATAATTGAACAATTCACCAAAATGAAAGAAAACAAATTCAACGGAAACAAATCTAGAGATGAATTAGGATTGTTGTCGGCAAGTATTTCCAGTTGTATCACAAACAGGGGTGTCTGCTTGAAGGAGTGTTGACTGATGATCCATGGCTAACATTAGACATGGCAGTGCAATGCTGTACAATCTGCCCATGTGATAATGACTCCTTATCACTGATATTAACCACAAAATATCCATCCATCCATCATTCCTTCTCCAAATTTGGGTCATAGAGTTAGCAATTCCAGCAGGGGACCCTTTCCCTGGCCATATTAGCCAGCTCTGGGGGATCCTGAGGCATTACCAGGCCAGCGTGGAGATGTAATCCCCCCACCTGACTTCGGTCTGTCCTGTGGCCTCCCTGGGGAGGCGACCAGGAGCCCTTCCTTGCTAGATGGCCAAAACCCCCTCAAATGGCTGTTACACAAAGGAGTAGTGGCAATGCTCTGACTCCCTCACAGATAACTGAGCTTCTCACCTTGTCCTAAGGGAGATGTTGGCCACCCAGCTGAGAAAACCCATTTCGGCCACATGTATCTTTGATCTTGTTCTTTCGGGGGGATGACCCATGATAGTTCACAAGACATATTGTGTGTGGAATCACTATCTTAAAAGTGTTTCATCTTTAATTTGTGTGTTTGTCCTGTTACTTTTCAGCGTGCAACAACCAGTATTTGCCTTTTTCTTCGAGTTGTGTTGCTCTGTAGTTTCTTGCCATTGGAGACACTTCTTCATGTTCACCGATTTGAAAATCTTTGTCGCAGAATTTTATGACTGAGAGTATGTCTTCTGTGTTTTAGGGTGGCATTTCTTTAAATGTTTCTAAGGAAGCATTAAAATAAAGCATTCAAATATTCTCTATTATTAGAAATATCATGTGTGTGCACATTTTTCAGATTTGTTCCAAATCTGTGCCGGTGTTGTGTTCTCTTCACACATAATACATTAATACATTGTAGCTCACAGTCTAACCAGGCATTGATTCCAAAACATAAATATGCATAGTTAGTTATTCTACACCCACAATTCAAATTCATGCCATTCACATTGCCATATGCCTACACATCATTAAATGTCAGTTTGAAGACAAACACACAAACACAGACAGCCACCAATGCGTGGACGCCTGCAGACAGCGTACGCACACACACACGCGCACGCACACACACACACACACACACACACACACACACACACACACACACACACACACACACACACACACACACACACACACACACACACACACACACACACACACACACACACACACACACACACAGGTACAAAGCCAGTGGTGCGTGTGTAGTGTACAGGAAATCCCCTTCCTGTAGTCTTTTAATTCTAGCTATGAGTGTCTGCCTGTTATTCAACAAAACTATTCAAGAAAATCTCCAAGCATGGGATTTTTCTAATGCTTCAATGAGATTACCCTGCTCACTTTTACAAGAGTGAACGACTTAAGTCTTAAGTGTTATATCCTCATTGATTATTGCAATGCTGTGTTACTGGGGGTGTGTGGAGGTTGATGGGTACAGTAGGTGGGTGAAGAGTTTCAACCGTGTGATTTTTTTTTTGTTGCTTTTATAAGAGTGGATTTAAAGCCATGTTGAACTAGAAGGACCTTTGATTATATAGTTACCTGGGCATGATGTAAATTGGAATATTGTGGCGACTTTAAAGCCAAGTTGAACTAGAAGGATCTTGGATTATATAGTTACCGGGGCATGATGTACGTTTGAATATTGTGGATCAACTTAATCTGTTGCATCTGAGCTCTGTGAGTGATCAACTGGAAGCAGTGATTCCATTCACTTTCACTGTATGAAGAACTTTGTCTCAAAGTCACACTTTTAGCTCATAAACGAACGTGACCGAATCAAATTCTAACAATAAAACAAATATACTACTAGTAGTATTAGTCTATAGAAAAAAGTAATTAATGTTACATTTAGTGTACCTCCTCTAGTATCCCCCATCTCCATGTGTCTTCAGAACCACTATCTAGTTATTCTGCTTGTCCTATTATCCTTCAATATACTTTATAAGTACTGTTTTTAGTGGTGCCAGCCGCTCTACTCTTGACTATGTCCGTCCGTTTGTCCGTTTGTCCGTTATGTCCGTTTGAGCCCGGATGTCCGTTTGAGCACGGGCTTTAAACAGCTATAACTCCAGTTGGCAGCATGCCAGCAAGTCCAAATTTGGTATGTGGACTTACACCACCAATTGGGACGAGCATTGATTGCTGAAGCCCCGCCCCGCCCTATTATAGCGCCACCAGGAGGCCACTGGCTCGGATGTCCGTTTGAGCACGGGCTTTAAACAGCTATAACTCCAGTTGGCAGCATGCCAGCAAGTCCAAATTTGGTATGTGGACTTACACCACCAATTGGGACGAGCATTGATTGCCCTATTATAGCGCCACCAGGAGGCCACTGGCTTTAAACAATGCTTTACACAGCTATAACTCCAGTTCGCATGCCAGCAACTCCAAATTTGGTATGTGGACTTACACCACCAATTGGGACGAGCATTGATTGCTGAAGCCCCGCCCCGCCCTATTATAGCGCCACCAGGAGGCCACTGGCTTTAAACAGCGCTTTACACAGCTATAACTCCAGTTCGCAGCATGCCAGCAAGTCCAAATTTGGTATGTGGACTTAGACCACCAATAGGGACGAGCATTGATTGCTGAAGCCCCGCCCCGCCCTATTATAGCGCCACCAGGAGGCCACTGGCTTTAAACAGCTATAACTCCAGTTTGCAGCATATGCCACCAAGTCCAACTAATACCACCAATAGGGACCAACTGTAATTACATAAGCCCCGCCCCCTCTGTCTTCCCATTGGCTGGGCTTTAAACAGCCATAACTCCAGTTCACAGCATGCTACTGAGTACAAATTTGGTACGTGGACTCAGACCACCAATAGGGACGAACTGAAATGTAGTAAGCCCCGCCCCCTCTGTCTTCCTATTGGCTGGGCTTTAAACAGCCATAACTCCAGTTAGCAGCATGCCACCCAGTCCGAATTTGGTTTGTGGACTTACACCACCAATAGGGACGAGCATTAATTGCTGAAGCCCCGCCCCGCCCTATTATAGCGCCACCAGGAGGCCACTCATCAAAGGCACCGCTTCCTTCACACAGGGTGCGATTTTTTTTATATAATCAGTGAAACATTTCTATTTAGAATTGTGCTTGTCATGTTTGACATTGTCTACTTTTAAACACTTGATATTTGCATATCAATGTGTCAATAGAATTCTTAAATAAAGAACAACAACTTAGCTATCTACACGCTGCAGGTGCCTTACTCTGGTCTGTCTATAGACTCTCTGCGGACATGAGCAGTTGTATCCCCTTTGATCGTTGTTACACATAAATAATCTGGATGGATGGATTCTCTTCATTAATATATAGATTAAGCAGGTATTTATTCGTGAAACTCATTCATTTTGAAGAATTAATGTTTCATTATTATTATTATCATCTTCTAGTTATTGGTCTAAATTTGATGCCATTGTTCTGCTGTTTTATTTTAAAACATGTATTGAATTTCCAGAGCATCCAAGAGCATTTGGCTGTCAGAGTGAAGTGTTCCTCGGCGGGGCTGATCAAAGAGCTTATCGCCAGCAGAGTGGGCACCAGTGAAGCATAATCTCTACCCAGTTTCTTTACATACGCTGATTAAGTCTATCGCGGCCCACACCAGTGTAATGCATGCATAGGGAGGCTTTAGTGGAGATTTTAACATGTGCATCATTGTGCTGATATTAAGACTATTCCAGGGGATGAATATTCAGAGCTTGGGTTGTGGTGTTAAGTGGCACAAATGCACACTTTTAAGAAGTATTAATCTTTATCTATTTATTCATGCATTTATGTATTTATTTAGTTATTTCAAAAGCTAAATGGGGACATATCCAATATATCGCCTGTGATGATGCATCTATATATTTATCTATATCATTCTGTCAGTCATTTGTCTTATCTATTTTTTCATAAATATATATTTTTTACAATCAAATGCAGGTTAGAAGTAAATAGTAAGTAAATAATCTTTATACACATAGCACCTCTCTGAATGGCCTCAAAAGTGTTTCACAACAATAGCAAAACTAAAATACAAAAAACAAATACAGTATGTACAATAACCGATTACATGAAATGAAACAAAACAAATATACAGAGATCAAATAAAGACATAAAATATAAAAACTGGTACCGAGTGTCACAAACCCCGGAACTCAAACCCAACTCAGAAACTTGAAGATTAAAAAAAGCCCTCGTGTGATTTTGTAAAAGGTGAAATGAACGTTAATGAATGACTGAAGGGGATGAATGACGCATAACCATGGGAACAAAAGCAGGGAAGTACAAAATTGCAGAAGCTTCCATAATAAACAGCCCTCTTCAGCGCAGAGAGAGAGGGAAGAGAGAGAGAGAGAGAGAGAGAGAGAGAGGGGGAGAGGAAAATAGGGCATTGAGTGATAGAGAGAAAGAATGAGACAGTGAGAGAAAATTTGAATAAAACAAACAAACCTAAACTAAATTAAAAATGTGATTAAGAACATAAACAAAATCAAGGAAACCAGTTCAGCATTTCTGAAGCATCCATAGTAAACAGCCCTCTTAAAACCAGAGAGAGAGAAAGGGGGAGAGAGATTGATATAGTAGGTTTCGTGTGACCTAATAGATCACAGGTAAAGAGGCTCTCTTATGGTTCTCTAACCTCTTCCCCCACCTCTCCGCCATTCTCTCCCTGTATCCTTCTCCTCTCTTCTTCTCTCTTCTCTAAGCAGGCTTATCAGAGACCCTAGGCATCCCAACTATTATATGGACACACTCAAAGCCACGGACAGTTTCTGTAAAAAAAAAAAAAAAAAATGGTATATCATTTTGTATACTTGTATTGTATATCTGCTCATTTTGAATAGCTGAAGTATAAAATAGGGTTAAAGTGGTTAATCTGATTGTGCTGCTACAGTATATGATTTATTTTTGGCTGAGGACCCCCTGGAACCCCCTGGACCTCACTTTGAGAACCACTGCTCTAATTAATACACTCATGAACATACATACATACATACTATGTGCAAATTCACTCCCTGCCCCCCCCCTACATCTGTCAACTTGCTGTGATGAATGTGCGACCTTTGACCTGCAATCCCCAAGACACCAAATCCCTGAAACAAGTTCACTTTTAATAATCCATGATGAGCATGTAAATGACACACACACACACACACACACACACACACACACACACACACACACACACACACACACACACACACGTGCGCGCAAATAAAGACACTCCCTTTCTGTCTCAAAAAGTTCACTTTTATTAACCGCCATTTATGATTAGTGCATGACAATGTAGGCCAACCAACCCACTGGCTAGTAGAGACGCATGCACACACACTCACATAAGCACGCATGCACACACACACACACAATATCATGCACGCACCACAGGTACACATACACCACACTTCACACACATACACGCACACACACACCCTCTTTTCCACCTTATTCCATTATCTCCGCTCACTAATGACGCCGGTGCATCTCGCGTTACCCCCTGAATAAAATTGATAGGAAACCATACCTGTCCCAAAGTCGTCCTAATGGCTTTACAGGAGCGTAGGAGAGGCGCGGTGGGGGAATCTCTGCCGCTCCCTGCTTTCATTTAGCCGACGGTGAGTAGGAGGGGAGAGAGAGGGAGAGAGAGGATCATCAGCCATTATTATCAGATGGCCAGAGTGTGTAGTTTAGATACAGGAGAGAATGAGGGGGGAAGTGCCTTTAATGTTTTGACAACAGAGTAGGAGTGAATTAGGCAGGGGCGCTAACCTCCCGGCAGCTAATATCGGTTCTAATTGAATGCCATTCAGTTGTACAGACACTGGTTAAACAACTGGCCGTGGCCCTATCAGCCATGATGTAGTCACACGGAGCAGGAATGGATGGGAATCAGTAGAATAGAACAGAATTATAGTAGCTGGCTGCAAAACTATGGTAGGCAAGTTCCATCCTGCCCTCTTGGCCTTTCACAAGACAAGCTTATCTGAGACTTCCAGAGATTTCATTTCCGACGTGCCTTTGAGCAGTACACGGAACACCTACACACACACACACACACACACACACACACACACACACACACACACACACACACACACACACACACACACACACACACACACACACGACATACCTAACTGCAGAGAGTGGCATATGAGACACGCATGAGTCCTCTATTCAAATCTACGGCAATTGAACCAGCTACTGTACCTGCTTTAGATATCCGGTCTCTGAATCATGCAGCAATTAGCGTCACATCATAACGTTTTCCATGGCAATAAAGCCACTTCGACTTTTCGTCTCGCGGAAATCTCATCCCGTATGCCGAATAAAGACGGAAACAAATCACCTCGCACCTGCGTCTTGTCATTAAGACGCCACAATTACGCCATTTATTGGATTTGGACGCCACTGAGGACAGCAAGAGAAAACCACAGCAGCGGCATTAAGTAGAACTGGATCCAGCTGTCTTTTGCACTCTTTAGTGGGGTTTTAATTGGTGGGGAATGGAGGAGAGTAGCACGGCGGAAAACATCATTACAGGCTGAAAGTAGCACAACAAGGGTATTGCAGAGATTTAATTACATGGGGGCTATTGTTTAATTTGCCTCTCGACGCCTCAATTAAGAGAAACGTGGAGCACTCGGGCTCAGGTTTCGGGCTCATCTGGACGGGGAGAGGAGAGAGTTTCCCTGGCGAATGTTCATATAACTTCACACGGCGGAGATCAAATGGATTTGTCATCGTTTGACTAATGACTGGGAAAAGAGGAATAAACTCTATTAGAGCATCATCAAGGATCTCTCTCTCTCACTCTGTGTTGTGTTACTCCAGGAGAGAGGCCTGAGAGTTGATAGGTGATCTGTTTACTGAAATACAGAGCAATGTGGATGATGGGATCTGAGGTTGATTGCTGGCAAAATTGAAAAAAATAAAATCGGCCTATATTGAGATTAGGATGCGAGTATGCATGGAAACTCCTGAAAACAATTTCGCTTATTGGTTTTGTAGCTATTCAATCGCTACCCCCTCAGCTCAATAATATTCTATAATCCGCATCCAAGAAGCGTTGGTGGGGGCATTCTCCCCGAGACAGTTAGAAAGAAACTTCAGACCTGGTGATGTAAAACTAAAACCTCTGCCAAGACCCTGGACTCTCAGTTTCTATTCTTTATTTGTCTGCATATTGTGTGTCATCTGGCAATGGAGAAAGGGGCAGTATAACTACTCTGTAAGACCCTATGGCATGGTAGGTTTGATTGCTTAGAGCGTACTTGTAATTTTACATGTTCCGATATGGTAAATTCTCTTTCTACAGCACTGTCACCCAAGTGGGGAATGCCCTGACCCCATCCCTTAAAGAATGTGGATCACTGGCTTCCTTTAAAACAGGCCTGAAAATCCATTTTTCAGGAGGCGACAGATGATCACCCCCCCCCCCTTTTTTCCTACTCTGTACATACTGTATAGTGTTTTATATTTGTGATGATATTGAATTTTGGTGTTATTTTTGAGCGGTGTAGCCGCTCCTATATGTGGGATTGGGACACCTCATTAGTACACCCATCGCTGTACTGTGATTGGCTCATAATAGCACACCCCTCTACATTAGTACACCCCTAGCTGTTCAGCACTGTGATTGGCTAGCGAGACACATGATGAAATTAATAACCTATAAATAGGACTATGCACTTAAAAAAAACACTTTTAAAAAAAAGTGAGCTTCCATCACTGTGATGACCACACCGCTCACTTCACACTGGGTGTGATTTTTGAGTGGTGCCGAAGGCAACCACTCCTATACGTGGCTTTGTCTGTGTGTCCGTATGTCTGTATGTCCGTGTGTCCACCAAGCTAACATTGGTCAAGCTTCACGTGACACGTGACAATATGTTGAAAGGGTGTGCTTTGATTGCCTAGTGAGACGCATGACGAAATAGAGCCCTATAAATAGGTGTGTCACTTTGAAACATTGTTTCCATGTTTCAAAGTGCCATCAGTGCCATCAGCCAAGCTAACATTGGACATGTTAGCTTGGCTGATTGAACATGTTAGCCAAGCTAAGCAAGGCACCACTCACTTCACACAGGGTGTGATTTTTAGCGGCGCTAGCCGCTCTATACCTTTAGGTATAGAGCGGATCCTGCTCTATACCTGACTTTGTCCGTGTTCACCGTCAACGTTCTGATTGGTCAGACCCGTCAACGTTCTGATTGGTCAGACCCGTCAACAAAGTGATTGGTCAGACCCGTCAACAAAGTGATTGGTCAAGCTTCACGTGACACGTGGCTATAAACACATTATAAACACATATCGATGACATAATGTATCAAAGGCGCCGCTACCTTCACACAGGGTGTGATCTTTTTTATTGAATTCATAGCACCCCAATGGAAACAAGACCTTAATGACTCTTTTGGTGTTATCCTTTTAGACAAAGTGTTTGACTGTACTCGTGCTGTTTGCGTTTCTGTCTAATGAAATAGTCAATCAATCTTGTGGCACTTTTCTAGTATTGTGACCACTACAAGCACTTTTCAATGTATGCCTAATGTTCACCCATTCACACACTGACAGTAGAGACAGCCATGCAACCTGCTTATCGGATTCACTTGGTCTTGCCGAAGAAGCCGGGGATCGAACCGGTAACCTTCTGGTTCCTGCATGGTCGCTCTACATCGTGAGACACTGCTGCCCGATATAGCTGAGCATACGACCGACGACTGTGTCAGCTGACCACATGTGGTCAGCTGACCACATGTCTCACACAGTCTATCCTGCTCTGCTTCATTCAAGGGCTCACTTGGTACCCTTAGACAGGATTTAAGACTGACCTTTGCACCTCCTCACTGTTACACCATCTGCTGTATATTTATCTCACAATGTTGAGGAATTGGCCTTTAATCTACACCCATCACTCCAATATGACTGCGCTAACCACCTCTTTGTTTTCAAAATCATGGAGGGGCGCTTTAAGGAGCTTGTGATCGACCTCAATTGCATTCCTCTGACATGTTTATGGATGTAGCAATAGTCAAGATTGCCTGTGATTCCATTTCACTTCAATTCAGTTATCCGTCCCCATGACACATCTATCTAGGATGACAATACATTTTCAATCCCTTAATGATTTCCGGGCCGTCGTGAAAATGCATTCAATTTCTCTGCCGATTGCCATCAGCCTCATACCACCCGTCCACTTCCATCTCAGTTTATCACTTGTCTGTGTGCTGTACAGTAAAAATTTTAAAACATTTTTTTTTTTAATTTTACTCCAATGTTTACCAAACGTTACCAACACAAACAAACCTATTACAGTCATTTAAAAATCATTGGGACTATCCATGTGCTTACGTTTGTATACTGATTAGTCCTTTGAACCGAATAGGACATGCATGAAGAGAGGCATTATTTAAATGGATTTCCATCTATCAAGGGGTCAGACAGAAACCTTGTATCTCCATATTTTATCAGTTTACCCCCCCCCCCCAAATGAATGCACTATTTTATACTTAGTTGTATGAGAGTGTTGCACAAAAATAACCGATCGATAAGCTTTTTTTTCTTTTTTGGGGGTTTTTCCCTGCTATGACATGCTCAAAATAGGGACCCCAGGTTTAAAGAGGTTAAGTCTGATTTGAAATTAACAAGAGCTTATGACTAAATAATAACTACGTTGGATCCATGTGACTAAACAATAACTACATTGGATCCATTGGAACTCAGGATTATAATTTTTTTTTCGTGGAAAGTAACATTTTTGAACATACAAGGTTTCCGGCGACCAGCGACGACACAATGCCTTTGTGAGGTGCCTGACGGCAGCTGGTTGGTCATGTTCCATAGCTTAGTGGCACAATCAGATCAATAGCTCCCTTCTCTCTCTGTCTCCCTGTCGGTGCTGTGGTCACAAAGCTGATCAATATCCACTGCTCATAACTTATTACTGTGTGACACAGTTACTATAGACTTGGTAACTGAATGTTTCAAAGGGTGGTGGAGGTTAGGCTATATTTAGAAACTTCTATCATCCGAGGAACATTATATTCTCTCCTATAAGGAAAATTGACTCTCTGTAAGGTTCTTGAGAGTTAAAGAGAAACCCTGTTCTGTTCTCTTTTTCTCTGTTGAAATATTCATGGTCAGCTTCGTCGACATTCTGTCTCATGCGCTATGGACACAGACCTGGGCGGATCAATACCTTCTGGTCATAACTTATTACTGGTCAATAGCCTGGGACTTTAGGATAGGCTAATGTTTTCACAAACTGTCCCTTATTAATCTTGTGTATGTCGACCAGGCACTCTTTTTTCCACCCTTATAATGCCAACACCCGTTTTAATACCCCCCATGGGAAGCTGGGAGCACTGCCATCTATTGTTTACCACTGTGAAGGGTTAACCATGTTAAACCTGGCATCCCTGATTTGGGCATAGGTAGAAAAATACAAAAAATACAAATACAAAATATATATAAATTATATTGAATTCATGAGTAGGAGTGAAGTTGTTCTCTGCAAACTATTTTTTTCTCAGTTATTTATTTACACTTGGACACTTTATTCAAACCAGCCACTGTTTAAGGTTCAAGGTTTCCTTATTTTTTACATATTGTGTGCCGGTACATAGAGAAAATAATTCCGTATACTGCCTTGAGTGGGTCAGAGTCAATGATACACTGCAGACAGCAGAGCCAAAACATTGTTGTTTGTAGTCTATATGAGCATAAAATATAGATGTTTATAGATGATTTATCAATGGTCAACAATCTTTTGCCTTTAATTTATTTATTTAAGTCTAATATACTTTTTGAGGGAGAAGAAAAGGTTTGTCAAACCCTTTTTTGTCATTTTCCCTTTTTTTATGTTGAGTGCCAGTTGTTGAAAGGGTCACGCTGCGATCTATCAGCCTTAAGTTTCAGATTCTTCCAAAAGGCCCCGTGCACAGCTCAGCGTAGCCTTTGTTGCCAGTAACATGTATGACTTTTTTTTTTTTCATTTCAGTCTTATTTCCACCTACGTACTTCCTCTACCCTCTCCCCCTCTCCTGTAGAAAAACCACAGACGTGGCCATTATGTGTGACGTGTCGTCGCTGCTGCTGTCTTGTCCTGTCTGTGGAGACAAAGATAACTGTGAGATGGATGGCCCTTTCTCTGTAGGGTGAATGTAGCTTACAAGTTGACAACTTTTTTTTGGTAGATCAGGAAGCCTCTGAAAGAAAGAAGAAAAGTATGACATGGGATATTCACCGTCAATTTGTCACTGAGGCTGCAGGTTGAAGCATGTGCATTTCATGTGGACCGGTAGTTGTGCACAACATACAGGAAATATCAGCCTTTAGAAAGTCAGATTATTGTGGTTGATAAGTTCATTCAATCCGGGAACACATCTGTGTCATTTTAGAATAGCAGATATACAAGCTCATAGCTCAGAGTTTATAGATCTGCTAATATAGTATATCTTTTTAAAGCGAACATTTGTAACTCTATTCTTTGCTTCTGGGGGTCCCTAGAACTAAATATTTTGAGATGGGGGTCCGCGGCCAAATACATATAATTTTGGGTGGTCCACTGATTATACACGCTTTGAGCTTGTATATCTGCTATATTTTTAATAGCCAAATAAATCTTAAAATGACACAGATGCGTTCCCGGTCTTAATGGGTTAAAAACTCACACTACCCACTTCCTCTCTGCATGGCACACAAACACATCGTTGGTATCGGGCAGAAACCTCTTATCTCCATATTTTAACTCTTTGTGTTTTTTCGTAAATTAACGCCACTCGATCATACTACAGCACAAAAGCATCAAAAGTAGCAGATCCACAAGCACGAAACACGGCGTGAAGCGACGCGTTGCAAGCTTGTAGATCTGCTACAAGCTTTTGATGCTTTTGAATTTGAATCTTTAAAAGTAACAGTTTTGGACATTTGAGGTTTCCACCCGAGAGAGACGATATACATATAAGGTACAATGAACAGAGACAGTCGTTTTTGATAAATAAATCTTGAAGAGTTTATTTATCAATAATGACTGCATTGCTGTTCATTATCCCGCTTACTACACATTTGACACAAAATATAACAACAAAACAATTTTATTGATTTAAAAAGGATCATGATCAGAGCAAAAGGAAGTGGTAATGAATTATGAATCAAGATTCCGTTACTGCATTGCCCATTTCGATGGGAAATTCGATGAATTGAGTACAAAGGACCCCAATGGAAACAAGCCATAGGCTGTCTTGGGTTTAAAATCCTCTTAGCAGACCTTGTATTGAACTGTACTTTCCTGTGCTTTTTTTTTGCAAACTTCTAATGAAGTATTCAATCAATCAATCAATCAATCAATCAATTTCCCACCCCAAATGTTAGCCCTATATCACATAGGTGTTTGTTTACTTGACCGCCATGGTGGATCGTTTAGATATGATTCAGGTGCTCTGTCTATAGCAATGGTTTGTTCTTCACAGCAGAGCTCTGAAATAACAAGAAATAATATGCAGCTGAATGTCATGATTGACTAATATGAATCGAGTATTTAACCAAGCAGTGTAATAACATCAAGTAAAAGACGCTCGCAAAGTCAGCAAAACCCATTTTCTTTAGCACGGTGTCCTGCCACTTTCATGAAGTGCTTCCCCAGCTCCGTACTTCCTCTCTCCCAGTAGCTGACTGAGGTCCCGCTACAGTAGAAAAACCACAGACATGGCCATTAATGGTTGACGCGTTGTCACTCCCCGCCTTGTCCCGTCCAGGGAGACAAAGCCCACAGACACCTTCCAACTAGATGTCCCCTGTGTGCCTGTGACGAGACGGTGACAGCTTCCATTCTCGGTGAGCCTGCCCGCGTTTCCTGTCCTGTCCGTCTGGGGCCCAGCAAGACCCCGGGATATAAGAGCGCGGTAGCGAGGCGCTACATTGACATCCAATGACTTCTATAGAGTCTGCACGGCCCTCAGGAGCCCGCGACTGGGATACCTGTTAATGTTTAACCACGTACAGGAACTGATGCAGTGCTTACACCAAGGATTTAGCCAAAACCCCACCCCACCCCACACTCCTTACACCCACCTCCTCGTTAAAGATGTGACACCACACACACACACACACGCACAAAATCTTTCATTGAGAGAGCTGCAATCATGACCTATACTCAACAACAAACCAAACTCTTCTTGTGGTGTATTGTCTCTTTAATTGTCTCCCTGCTGGCTGGAAGGACGATGCAGAATAAGTTGGCCCTACCTCTTCTCATCCATCCATCTCCATCCTGACAGCCAGTAGTACTTAGGCATGCCTTCCCAGCTTGTAGAGAGCCACATGACTTGCCCCCCCCCCTCCCTCCCCCCCCCAACAGGTCTTCTTTGGGAGCCAGTGAAAGAGCGTATGTATTTAGTTGAACTAAATTGCTTCTCAACTTTTTGTGAATACAATAAAAAAAAAAGAATTCTCCCTATTCCTATAAATTGTGTGTGTATGTGTGATGAGAGAGAGAGAGAGAGAGAGGCAGTTAACAGTGTGGCCTGTTGCTCCCTGCTGTGTTTCCTTTCTCTCTGCACCCCCGGACCGGCATTCAGAGTTCAGACAGCTGGGCTGATGTAGGTTTGAGAGGGGAGTTGCGTCCACTATCACAGCGGCTCTCAAACCTTTTTCACGTCAAGGACCCCCAAATTAACATGTATTTGGCCGTGGACCCCCACCAGAAAATATCTTGTGCCAGGGACTGTTAAAATGTTTCAAAAAATATCCCAAAGCTTTCAACATTTTCAAGGTGTTTTGAAAATAGCCAATGTATAGGGTTAAAGTAGTTAAACTGATCTTGATGCTATGTTAACTAATTTTGTTGGGGACCCCCTGGAAGCCCCTCTAGAACCCCTGGAGGTCGCTGGATCCCACTTTGAGAACCACTGTGCTATTAGAGCCCATCTCCCAGAGTTTCCACCGCTGGAAATAGGATATTAGTCAGCTAATCAGGAACTGCTCCATCATAGTCAGTCATTCTACCTCCCTTCTTCTGCGGGTCTGAATTTATCTAGCAAGAAATGATGCTGTAGGATCCACATCAATGTTGTTGATTTTTTATGTATTAGCCCCAAGGAGGCCAACCCACATGAACTCAGATGTTTTGAGTTAACCTCGTAACCTCTTATAATTCTTTGTACAATGAATAGCTGATTAGCTCACAACGCAATGTGTTATGAGATTGGTGGTGATCTGCTATTTTGGGTATTTTTTAACATTTTGAAAATGGTGCAATTGTTTTATGTTTTGACATTTTTTAGACAAGCTGACATTTTTTTCAGCTATGATGACAGGCCCATGGGGGATGCCATGGCTGAAAGTGTTTAAAGTTGTAAATGGTTGCATTTATAACTTTTTTATTTTATTTTTGAAAGTATTACAGCATCCATAGTCACAAATAATATTAGACACCCACTATCCACCTGCTGAATTGTGAAAATAATAGGCTTTTCTCAGTGGCTTTTACAAACATTAGAACATTTGACAGTCAACTTGTGGTCTACTACATGCACCCTACAGTCAGGATGAGACACCTAGAGGCCGTCCATCACAGTGTCTTTGTCTCAGTGGACAGGACAAGACGGGGAGTGACAACCCATCAACCATAATGGCCATGTCTGTAGTTTTCTGCTGCAGCAGGAACTCAGTCAGCTTCTGGGAGACAGGAAGTACAGAGCTGGGGAAAGACCTGTGAGCAAAGGAGGGCACTGTGTTAAAGGTTTGCTGACCTTGCAAGCATAATGAAAGTGGGTACTCTACACAGTATAAAATACTGAGTGTTAATTTAAAGGTAAGAGATATTAGTTCAGCTATTAAAAAAAAGTGGGTGGCCAAATTTCAGTCAATCAGGAGAGAGTACTCATTTATCAGCTTAAATGTTAGTCTTCCAGTTCTTATTTTGTCAGCTTATTTATTTGTGTAATCACTTCCAATTTCACTTGTTCATCCTGTATCCTATGTGAGTTCTCTCTCCTGATGGGATAGAATTGTTATTATGCACTGTTTAGCTGGAGAGACGTGGAAACCCCTGTTACAGAAAAGACACACTATCAATGATCACTATCAGAATATATACCTTTAACTCCGACTCTGAGTCTTTGAGAGTGTACGCATGTAACAATGAACCTTTAAGGATCAATTCTGTTACAGTTCAATGTTTTATAAAACAAAATATATTTTTTGGATGGCCAAATCAGTGGGAAAAACTTCCCACAGGTCATGGAATGCAATTACAGACTTATTCCAGACCAATGGCTGTTGTCTCTTTTTGTCTCATTTGTATATTAGTCCATATGTTGGAGTTTCTTTGGAGTTTATTTTTTAACCTTTATCCAAGGAAAACTTATGCTGAACTGTAGCTATATCTACTGATTTGTATTTTATGTGAAAGAAAACGTTTTGCCAATGACAAATCTGTCCGAATACCTCAATGCCACAAAATAGAACAGATCCATAGTTCAGCCGGTTCTCATGCCCCACTTTGCAGCTTTGGGGTAATGGTTTCCGTCCAATGGCATTGTGGGCTGCAATACAACTGTTTTGTAACAATTTTATAATTAACCACATTAACCATGGCATCCCTATTTTTGGCATATCATTATGGGTGACAATCTTCACACAGAAAAAGAAAAACTAAATGCAATGAATTCCCAAAAATCTCTCAATGTTTCAAAAAACGTCTAAACATTTACAAACATTTCAAAAATGTAAATATTTTGATATTGTGAAAATAGCAGCTCTAAAAACTCTTATTCTAAGAGTTTATATTCTAATTGTGATGCATTGCGAGGTTGTAGATCGGCTATTTTCACTAAATTGTCGTATGATGAAATATATAGCTATACTGTAGGGTGGTTCAATCTAAAACTAGCACACTGTGTGTGTGTGTGTGTGTGTGTGTGTGTGTGTGTGTGTGTGTGTGCGTGTGCGTGCGTGCGTGCGCACCTACAAGATTTCTGTGTGAGACTCTTTTCACTTGTTCATAGGTAACCATATCTTTGATTACAACAGAACCTGATCCACTAGATCAGGCGCCAAACAGGCCAATTAACCAATTAGAAGCCCTCGTTAGTGCAACTAGCCTGGTTATTAGTCTCATTAAGCACAGACAGAGTCAAAGCAATAACATGTTGATGGGATTACCCCCAAACTAAGGGACCTGAATATGTGTGTGTGTGTGTGTGTATAATCTACTCATGAGAATATGCCAGTTTCAAGGAGCTGTGCACCTATTTGTGTGTACACTGCACATACATACACATGTATGTATTGTTATACAAATAATGATAACTTTTCACCAAGATGATGAATTAATTGATAATGCTATTATTTCATGATAATGTGCATTCAGGCAGGTAGGCACACATTCAGGAACACA
Organism: Gymnoscopelus microlampas; assembly: GCF_963454915.1. NCBI lineage: Eukaryota > Metazoa > Chordata > Actinopteri > Myctophiformes > Myctophidae > Gymnoscopelus > Gymnoscopelus microlampas. Next base: position 17,181,327 of record NC_139951.1, read on the forward strand.
CACACACTATTTTCTTACTCCTCCATATTGTTTGTTAATGACAGAACTCCTGACCGCCTGGCTGACGCTGAGGTCGTTTGTCTTACTGACAACCTCCCACACGCGTACACACACACACACACACACACACACACACACACACACACACACACACACACACACACACACACACACACACACACACACACACACACACACACACACAAAACCCACACACACCGCTAATTTAAATATTTGCTTATTAGACAAAAACAATTCTAGTAACCTAAGAGCCAGAGACTTTTTACTTGACCATTTATTAAAACATACTTTCTCCTTAAAGTAGTTCACCCCAAAAAAAATCTTATTGTCTATCAATTACACACTCCATGAAGCCTTGAATTCATGGAGATTTTTTAGTTTTTGTCGCATTCCTAAGCCAATAATTGGATGACTGGGTCATCGGTCAGTAGGAGACTCGGTAGGAGACTCAATTGAGTCTCCAATTGAGTCTCGGTCGGTTATAAAATTATTAGGAATGTGACAAAAACAAAAAAATCTCCATGAATTCAAGGCTTCATGGGGTGTGTAATTGATAGAAAATAAGTAGTTTTTTGGGTGAACTACTCCTTTAAGTGTGACTTCCATTCTACTGCTCATCTCATCATGTTGTGTTTAAGTCCAGAGATGTAGGGGTGCAACAACAGTTAATCAAACTAATTGATTGAATTAAACATTTAATGTTGTTTTATTGATAATAGATAATGTTATTAAATAATCAATGAATAATCTATTTCTATTTTGGGCATGTTGTTATAGGCACCATTTTTCAAAACATTTCAGAAACTGACAAAAATAGTGAAAAGAAGTTATTTTTACAATTGTGAACAGAGATGTAAGACAAAGAGGGGGGGGGTCCCTCTTTACCTACTGTATGCACTTGGTTACCCGAGTCCCCCAGGGCTCTATACTTGGTCCGCTCTCCCCTTTTCCCTCTACACCAAATCTCTTCTGCAGAAATAGCTGAATGTGACGCATTCTAATCTGGTAGACCTTCTATTTTATCCGAATGTTCTTCCCAGAATATGGACACTGGGGTTCATATACTTCATTATGCGATGAATAGCGACTATATCAGATCAATATCTTTTTTGCCTTATAGTCCAAAATAGGGACACAAGGTTGAACGTAGTTAAATAGAGCTAATATTTGTTTCGGTCCCTTTAAATAATAAATACAATTAATGCGAAAATAAATGTGAATTAAAGTCTAATGAGAGTTGGTCATAATGGTACACCTGCTTATCAAGTGCCTGTTCCCCATTTATCTTGCCTCTAATCTATAGGTCAATGAGCATCAATGTTGACATCAACACCAGGAGTGTGTGTGTGTGTGTGTGTGTGTGTGTGTGTGTGTGTGTGTGTGTGTGTGTGTGTGTGTGTGTGTGTGTGTGTGTGTGTGTGTGTGTGTGTGTGTGTGTGTGTGTGTGTGTGTGTGTGTGTGTGTGTGTGTGTGTGTGTGTGTGCGTGCGTGCATTAATGCTCGTCTAGGTCACCAGACAGGTCATGATATTAACAGCCCAGGCTATTACAGAGGAGCCAAGCCTCATAGAGTTCAGAGGGTTTCATGTATTAATATTCCTGCATCAACCTAATGGCTGAGATAGGTGGCCATTCATTAGCAGCCTGTGATTTTTACCTCATTATACCATTGTGGTGACATTAGTAGTGATGGATCATTTGGCTGTGATGACACACAGCTAGAACGATCAGCGTTACAACACAAAGTTTATGAGTATGTATTGTACAAACAAATGCCAGTGAATGAATTTAAGATCATCTGTTTTCATAACGTAGTTGAAGCTGCTAGTGCTACATGCAGGGCTTTTAACCCTCTCACTGTGGAATGGGATGTGATGATAGCATGCACCCACGACACACACGCTTGCCGAGTCAAGTGTGAATCAGCACACACATGCACAGACAGTTGCACACGCACACACGTGCAGGAGGTTGGCTGGTAAAGACAATAAGTAGACCAAGTGTGTGTCTCTGTGCTGGTGGTAAATTAAAGAGCGATTACTTGAGGTCATTTGTTACGTTGTCTGACACCTGACCAGCTCCTGGGAGGTGCCAGAAGACAAATGGAGCGCTCCATAAGTATGAAGTCAACACAGGTGAAAATTAACTGGCTTTAATGATGCCATTTGCTTAATGTCTCTCACCGCATCTCTCCATCATGCAGATTCCCTCTGTCTGTCTGCATCTCCTTTATCGCTGCCTCTGTTTTTGTCTCTGTTAATCTCGCTCTATCTCTCGTCCTCTGCAATCTGCCTAAAATGCACGATGTGTTTTTTTAACCACGTAAACCATATGTGATGTAGTTGACGGGGTGCCGAATGTTTGCCCCGGAATAGGGACGCTAGGGTTCTTGTGGTTAACTAAGAGCGTTAAATGAACACTGATGATTTTACTATCTACAGTATTTCCCTGCCTCTCTTCACCCTGTCTGCCCATCTATCTAATTCTCTCATTCACTTTTGAAGGGCTACTGTAGGTGCAGGTCAAGTTAGAAAACCGCAGTGGTGAGGAGTAACTAAGTACATTTTACTTGAGTACAATTCTGAGGTTCTCTTACTTTACTTGAGTATTTAAAAATGTCAGTACTTTATACTTCTACTCCACTACATCTCAGAGGGAAATATTGTACTTTGAGAACATCTAGTATATTACATTTGGCTTGTTGGTGGACATCACAAACGCAATGTTTAGGAATGCAAAATGTCCCAAAACGTGATATTTTCACCATATATGGGTAGGACTCATTCACTGCCAGACTTATTTCTGGACGTGTTTGCCCACTGCCAGCGATTTTTCGATTTTCTTACCTTTTTCAAGTAGTCACAGAATATTTATCTCCATTATGATTGATCCCCTTATGGTTGCTAATCATTGAGGGTTATACTGTGTGGTTTCACAACAAGGTCGCGATGACCTCGTTGACATTAATTGTCTGCCTTTGAAAATAGCATGTCTTGACCAAAAATATATTGTAAAAAAAAAAGTACACAGGAGCCGAGATACAGGATTTTTAAGTAATAAGTTAACCAAGAGGTGAATGGAGCAGAAAATCTTAGGATGACGATATCTTGGGTTCTGTGTGACGAGATTTTTTTACGTCAGTGGCAGCATTGGTAAACGGGAATAATTACATTTTTTACGTCAGTGGCAGTGAATGAGTTAATTCACAAAGATAGCATGGTCGTTCTTGACCGATTTGAAAAAGTAATTGGGTACTGGAGTTCCTAGGCCCGCTGGCCAAGGAACTCATCTATCTATATATACAATTTGAATCCTGCGCCATGTCGGTTGTTTGTATGTATGTATGTAGCCAGTGTGACGTCATATGACATCACGGTCGTGACATCACGATGAGACACGCCAGTGTGACGTAATCTCACGACAGCATGACATCACATCCTACCTATAAATAGGTAGGATGCACCAGTTCGACGGCTTCCATCCTCAACACAACCCACGCCGACGACCCTTTACACAAATAAACTGCTAACTTCATCTCCTGCGATTTCAACTATCTTTTCACATTGTACACCACTGCACACTCCCCACAGGTCTGCCATACCAGGTCTGAGTAATCACAAAGTGGGTTTTGGTCATTGGAGAGGTGATGCACGTCACCTCTTTCTGAAGTGGGTACTTTCAAAGCCTGCCGTGGATTTAGGAGAGCACAAAACTCTCTCTCACACTGTGAGGTGCCTGTAAGGTGGCACTGCAAAGTGAACGACGCGTCACGCTAGACGTTCGGGCCGCGTAGCGGCCCGAACTTCTAGTATATATACAATTTGAATCCTGCGCCATGTCGGTTGTCAGTATGTACGAACGTTGTATGTGGCCAGTGTGACGTAATCTGACATCACGCCACATCACGCCAGTGTGACGCGCCATCAGTGTGTATGATGAGACAATATGACATCACATCCTACCTAACGTTGTATGTAGCCAGTGTGACGTAATCTGACATCACGCTAGTGTGACGTAATCTGACATCACGATGAGACAATATGACATCACATCCTACCTATAAATTCTAGGATGCCGTCAGATCGCACCAGTTCGACGGCTTCCATAGTGATAAATAGTAATAATCTATACACCTCTCTCTCTCCACCACAATGACGACAGCTCAACGGCTGGAGAGGTGATGCACGTCACCTCTTTCTGAAGTGGGTACTTTCAAAGCCTGCCGTGGATTTAGGAGAGCACAAAACTCTCTCTCACACTGTGAGGTGCCTGTAAGGTGGCACTGCAAAGTGAACGACGCGTCACGCTAGACGTTCGCGGCCCGAACGTTCATTTGAGATTAGCCGCAGACAGACGGGGGAAAACATGGTTCAGTCTTCTGTTCCAGGCTCCAGAACGGCATTGACATTTGTCAATGTTTATTTCATCTTTATTCAACCATTGCACAGGTGATTAGCCTACAGTTTTACCCTGTTAGTCAGCATTACCTGCTTCCACCTCTCACAACGATGGGTTGGATTTTGAGAGGCATATTTAAAGTTTTTTTGTTGGGCACCTCGGTGGGTCACAGAGTAAGAGCACACACCATGTAAATAAGGTAGGTCCTTCCCCACAGCTGAACCTGGTTCGAGGCATTTAATGCATATCATGGTATCTGCTCTTCTCATACCCCAGATACACAAGGTAGAGGGTGGACTCCTTTTGAATGTTGTAGTCAGACAGCGTACGACAATCTTTCAATTCCTTTTTATCGAACATCAGTTTTTGCATGTCAGGGGCCCAGTCAGTTTTATCCTGTAGCTTGGCCTTCACACTCTGAATGTTATCATGTGGTTTGACCTCCAGGGTGTGGATCCTGCTACAGAGGTCCTTCACAAAAATCTGCATCTTTGTGCAATTTGAGCTTTCAGGAAAACAGTACAGGTTGTATCTGCGGCTTCTGTTCTCCATTACGGCCATTCTAGTTTGCAGCTTTTTTATGATTTCACCTTGGATTTTCACCGTCACATTGGCGTCCTCTTTATTACTCACTCTTTGTTCAAGCTCGGTCATTCTCTTTCCAAGCGCAGTAATTTCGTTCTGGACCCTTTTGACCTCTGTGATGACATCTTTTATTTCCCAGGAAATATTCGTATTGTCTAGGCGCATTTCAGCCAACAGCAAAGTTAAGTCGATATTTTCAGTGTCCATGCTGTCGTTGATTGTTTGTTTCTTGAACTGTTTATCTTTCTTTTATATAGTGGGTGGTGACAGCCGACCTTGTATGGTGCTTGTATGGTGCTTGGCTGAGAGACATTGACAATGCCTCTCAGCATTACACCCGTACCCGTCTGCCTGTCTGTGTCCCTTTTATGCCCATATATGGAGTTTCTTGTCAGCCATGCCCAAATATAGAGCCAGTCTATCACGTCATATTGATGACATCAGCATACTCCAATATGGGGATTTGCGCGTTATCAATATTTTCTGGAGATCTGCTGATCCAACCGACAAATCGTCTCCATATATGCCTATATATGAGTGTATCGGTCGGATCAGTGGTTCTGGACAACCGCCTATCCGACCGACTCGACGCCGGGCACGGCCCTTATAGACCTGCTGAAAAGATGTATCCATTAGTTGACAGGAGCCTCATCATTCCCAGTCAAACCCCCTATTACTGAAACTCATCAAACATCCTCTAAATGGTTATTAATGGGGCTCCGGTAATAGTCACATATACATGCACACGCACAGACACACACACACACACACACACACACACACACGGGCACACGCACACAATAAGAGTTGGGTGTCATTCTCATAGATGTGTTATGTATCATCTTTAGTGCACGTTATGTTTTTACACAGCGCTACAGGGAACAGGGAGAGACCGAAGACAGATGCAGAGAGACTAGCCTCTGGCTTTGGCCAACAGGTACATTTGAAAGAACGTTTAACACAAACAGAAAACAGGCAATCGACAAACATTTCAAGCTTCCAATCTAAAATGGCATGAACGCAGCTTGCTGGCAATAAAAACAAGGTGAGTGAGACAGACAATGAAAAGGACAGAGAGGAAGACAGGCAGGTGAACTGCCTGCCTGCCAGACAGATAAGAGATAAAAGATAAAAGAAACGTGTCTATGCCGAATTATACACATTTACTGCTGCATTTCATCTGATCCATCTCTATTCACTGATAAATAAACCTGTTGGTAGATTCATCCAGACGCTCATTTTTGAAGGTCTGTTGACAGACCATCTATATAATCATTCTTATTAGTCCACACCAGGGGATGTGCGCACTCAAAGTATTTGCAGACTTTGAGTTATGTGCTGTGTACACGGTATATGCTCAGTTAAACTTTGGGAGTGGAGCCCGGCACCCACACAACCATGAGAAGTTGATGTTTAAGCTGTTTGAGCTAAGCTATGTGTGCTAATAACACAACCTGGATGCAAACATTGCATGTGTCAATCGTGCTAGTGCGCTGAAGATGATATCCAATGCGGCCTCCCGCTCATAAAACGCAGTGTGTGTGGACAAGTCCTTTATAAGTTTGCAGCGTGTGTGTTCTCTGCGGTGGCTAGAGATGATCATCCCATAGATTGCGGGGCTGTAACCATGGCGACAGATGCCATAGGCCGAACTCTGAATCTCTGGTGTTTACATAGAAACGCTATTAAACAGCTTACATTTTGGGAAAGTGAAAAACTGGCGTTGTGGTTGTGTGCATAATGGTAATGGTCAATGCCTGTGTGCAAGTTCAAATCAGTTGCTCAAGCCACTGAGGAGAACCATACGGAACTGACAGGTTATGAGTGAGTGAGTGACTGACTGACTGACAGAGGACAGAGGTTTACTTATTATATAGTAGGATATTCACTGTACTCAGTGTTTATTCATATACTCAGTGTTGATAGACTGTTAATAGACTGCATATATACAGCTGTATTACTCATTGATAGCCTACATGTAAGGGTACGCTCTGTATATTTATGGCGCGTTCATTCTTTGTCTTTCTCTCCTGTCTTTCTAATGACACTGATCCTCCGTTGATATGAATAGAGAGGTGTGTGTGTTTTTCTTTTCTTCTCTTGATTTTTTTCATTCATGTTACAGGACATTACTATTAATGGCTTTCGGTGATTGTACAGAAGTCAAATGTCAATGACAAGCCCAGGTCCCTCCGGCTCGTTATCTAATGACCGGGGAGGGGGGGGGGGGGTCGTCCTTAACGAGCGCTATTATAATTAGTTTTGACCTGCTGATCATTGACAGAGCCCCGTTTGATCTCCTAGATCAGCGGTTCTCCAACTTTTGTAAGTTGTATTTGGCCGTGGACCCCCATCTGAAAATATTTTGTGCCAGGGACCCCCATACAAGATCTGTGTTCTTAAAATGTCTCAAAAATATTCAAACGGGGGGCACGGTGGCGCAGTCGGTAGCGCTGTCGCCTCACAGCTAGAAGGTCCTGGGTTCGATTCCCGCCAGGGACGCTGTGGGCACTGGGGGCGTGTTCTCTCCTCCACGTCATCGGCGCCCATACCCTAGGTGGGGTTGGTGAAAGGGCCTACTCTGTGTGGAGTTTGCATGTTCTCCCCGTGTCTCCTAGGGTAGTTAATACCCTCACAAAAACATGTAGTAATCCTGGTCACTATACTGCCTCCCCCTGGTCAGCCGGGGCGCCTGATGGAGGAGAAGGGAACTGGTTGGAATAACGTGTTCCTTCCACGCGCTATGTCCAACCAGGGAAACTCCCCCCTGTCGGGTGATAAGAAGCGGCCTGCTTGCTCCTCATGCATTGAAGGAGGCATGAGCTTCAGCTTGGGCTCTCCCTAGGCTGGCAGAGGGTAGGTAGTGCCCAGGATTACATAGGAAATTGGCACTGGGTGAAAAAAATGTGGGTTACAAAAATCGTGGGATAAAAATTATAAAAAATAAAATAAATAAAAATATTCAAACATTTTCAACCGCTTTTAAGATTGTTTTGAAAATACACAAAATAGTGATGCATCACTTTGTGAGCTTGTAGATCTGCTATTTGTAAACAGTAGATGTATAGGGTTAAGTGGTTAAATTGATTGTGATTCAAAATTTACTGATTCAGCTTGGGACCCACTGGAACCCCCTCAAGGACCACTGGGGGTCCCCGGACCCCACTTCGAGAACGACTGTCGTATAGATCTGGTAGACATGTCGTTTTATTTATTTATCTATATTTATTTATTTTGTATGTATTTTATTCATTCTTCTTATCAATCATTTAAGCTCTATTTTATACTTTAAAAAAGTAAAATAGCTGATAACTGTGTGAGCTTGTAGAACGGTTATTTTTGCTATTTTCAAAATTTCTGGGGATTTCTCAAAGCTTTTGTCGATAATCAAAGTGGTTCAATTGTTTTTGAAGTAATGATCCAGGCAGTGCCTTTGATTGAGCGAAGGAGAGCAAATAGCTGAAGTATCAAAAAATGTGAAAAGATAGGACTTTTTTTGTATTCCAAAACTCATATATAGTCTTTTTTTGCCGTATGGTGAAATGATTTCGGCCTGAAGAAGAAAAATCTCCTTAAATGAACTAAGCTGAACCTAAATAAACATTTAGACACTGTAGGCATTCACTGCCTATAAGAATAACTCACAGTTCATCTATCCAGGTGACATTTTAGAACATAAAATGTGCAGAAGTATGAATGCGACACACAGACTTCCTCTAGTTAGAGAAGGGACGGGGATTCTCTGTGAATTCCTGAAGATGCGTGGCATGCTGTCGCCTACCCACTGCATGCCTGAAGTGGAAACGTGGCCACACACACACACACACACACACACACACACACACACACACACACACACACACACACACACACACACACACACACACTTCGTCGTTCTATTACCGTGGTATTAACATTGAACATTTGCCTTTGTTTCGTTACAATGTGGTTTTTAGTTATTGTTGTTTCTACCCCCTCTACACACACACACACACACACACACACACACACACACACACGCACGCACGCACACACTTCTCCGCATCCCACGCGCTACTCTGTTCTCATGTTACAAATTCCCTGCTCTCTTTATGCGTGGTGAAGGATCATCTATGGTCGTGTGCTTCCTAGAGGAAGAGGTGGGCAGACGATTCCACAGCTTCGGCTCCTGAAAGAGTCAGACAACATAGGCAGCACACACCAGAGCCAGAAAGACAGGCCGAGGAATACGTAGACTGAAATATGTAGCCAGGGAACACAAACAGACAGGTAGATGGGTAGAGACAGTAACAGGTGAGCTAGAGTAGCATGGCAGACATCCACTAACCCAGTTATGAAGGTAGAAGGTACCATCAGAGAGTCAGGGAATATTACAGGAAACTAGATAGACAGGCTGTATACAACCAGCCAGTACAAGAAAACACACCTGCAAAGGTAGAAAGCAGTCTTAAGTGAGTACATTCAGACCTTATGTACACCACTGTTCGTTGAGAGTAGGTACCGCTGCTCTAGGTTGGCGGGCAGCAAACTGGGTAAACTGGCCAGCCTTTTAAGCAAGTGACTGACGGGTGGCATCAGAACAGCAAGGGGACCCGTCTGCAAATTGTTCCATCGCACAGAGTCAGCCAAGTGGATTCAACCAAGTTACTGTACAGAAGTAGGCAGGAAGACAGGTAAGAAAACAAGCTGGGATTTGGGCCAGACAACAGATGTCAGACAGCCAGGCAGTATAAGAAGAAAATCAGTCAGCAAAGACTGGCAGCTGTTGGAGTGTCGTTCCATCAGATATCCACTGGGGTGGGGGGGGGGGGGAGAGAGAGAGAGAGACTCTTCTAGTTCTATTCTTTGTACAAACTGACCTTATCTTAAGTACATTTTTGTTAGTTTTGTGTTTTTGCATCTTTTGCATTTTGTTCTCGGTCATCGATAAGCCTGTTCTCTGCTGTGAGTTTGATGCTACTTAGGTGTTAGGAAGGCAGAACAGGGGAATGTTTCCCTTCATCTATATATTTTATATGGAGAGGATGTAGAGTTCTAAATGAGTTTTCTCATAATATTTAGGAATATTTCCTCACAGGGGTTTTAGGTTACTTTGCATGTGGAGCCAATGTTTTTGAGTGACGTGATGAATTGTTTTTATTATTATATAAAAAATATAACGAGCAAATAATGATGTTACGGAATTTAGATCTAAAACGGCACTAATGCCCTTGCTTCTCACTGTCTCCTGCCAAGTTATGTCAAAACAGTATTGTCTTGGCTTTGCATTTTGTATTATTATACAGTGTTCTGTGCTCGTAAAATAGGAACCACACGCATAATAGGAATATAATTTAGGTTAGGGTTGGACTGCAGCAAGCCGTTTCTTTTTTTAAACCACAAAACACAAAGCTTTCTCCCCAAATATGAAATTAATTCCTGTAAAAGAACAATAGAATGATTCTAATACAAGAACAGTCAAGCTCTGAATAATCCCGAAGCACAGTAAAACCCTGAGTGTTAATGAGACCAAATGGACCCTTATGGATCCATTTGGTTACCTTTGTACACTCTCTGAGTTATAAATGGATAAATTAACATGTGCGTCACATTATTTTCTCCCCCGCCACGTTCTGGGATCTAACACGGCGAGCTTTGATGGTCAGCGTCAATAGAGAGAGGAGCCACCTACACCAAATTACCAAGAAAAACACAAACCTCCCACGCCAAGAAACAGAAAGAATTTGGCCGGCCCGCCGTGTGGCAGCCCATCTCCCACATGGCCTGCTCTTCACAGCCCCTCAGGCTCCATGGGCAAGCGGCAGTTTGTGTGTGTGTGTGGTGGGGGGGGGGGTTCTTGATTAGGGTTCTGTTGCTCTGTGAGGGTCTGCGCGTGCGTGCACGTGTGTGTGTGTGTGTGTGTGTTACTGTCAGTTGCGCTGTGCAGGTCTGTGTGTGCTTGTGTGTACACGTGCGCATTTGTCACTGGGGTCTGTTGCTCTGTACAGGTTAGCGTGTGTGTGTGTGTTATTTGGTTCAAATTAATGTGTGTGCTGTGCGGGTCTGTGTGTGTGTGTGTGTGTGTGTTACTGTCAGTTGCGCTGTGCAGGTCTGTGTGTGCTTGTGTGTGTGTGTGTACACGTGCGCATTTGTCCCTGGGGTCTGTTGCTCTGTACAGGTTAGCGTGTGTGTGTGTTATTTGGTTCAAATTAATGTGTGTGCTGTGCGGGTCTGTGTGTGTGTGTGTGAGAGAGAGAGTTTCATTGGGGTCCATTGCGCTGTGCGGGTCAGTGTGTGTGTGTGGTTGGGGGTCTTACTGATAAATAAGGGGTGACAGGCGGAGATCTTATGATGTGGGTGGACATTGATGGGTCTACTCAGAGTATCTTTGTTTCTCATCCTGCCTCTGAGAACGAAAGAGCGAGACGGACAGAGAATGAGAGTCAGAGAGAAAGTGAACACACAGAGGGCTATAAAAACACATTGTTTTAGTTTGTCATTGTCTTCATTCCTTCTCCATTCTGCATCCAGCTTTTAAACATGATAATGAAAACGGAAACAACTCCTTTTTGTTAATCTCCTTAAGTTTTAAAAGATATTTCAGTTTATTGGTAGTATAAACTAATTCTCTTGTCATCAATTTTACTTTTTAAATTACATTTTGAGGAGGAAATCAGTCATAACATCACCGGCAAAAGAAATGTTTTGCATACCAAAATAACATTATAAACCTCCATCACCACCAACACCTTTAAAAAGCAAACATTCTGTTGCTACTATTATTATTTATTTATTAGCATGGGTATTTATGCATTAAAAACATGACATGTAGTGAATGATGTCAGAGACATCCACGTATTTTAGGAGGTCTTTCAGTCGATGACCAGCAACACAAGGATCGTCTCAGTTATAACCTCAGTAAAAGATATAGGACCCCTGCGTAGTAGAGCAGCATTTTATTATCATTACAGGCATTTAATGTGATTATTTGGAAAGATGCTTAAATCATATCCTTAGGTTTGGTCGAGTGATTTGTTTTCGTCACTCATCCCCCCCAAAGGAACATGGAAGACGGAACAGCAAATTAATCAAATCAAATAAATAAAAAAAAATGCAAAAATTATCACGATGATTGGGGCCAAAACTTTGCAATGGGGCTTCCTAAAAAGAAACAGCTCAAAACTTGCATAGTGATACCCTGCAACACGAAGACACAAAGGAATTATGTAATGCAACTAAAGTGATCGCAGCGGCGCATAGTTTGATTGATCTCATTATACTGAAGCGGTGGGGGGCCCCCTAGTAGTTTGGGCCCCCCCTTTTGTTTTGGGCCCCCCTGACTCTGGAGCAAACGCTGAAATAAAAGCCTGGCAATCGAGCGGCCGGGCGTGCGTGGGCGAGGCGTGCATTCGGCCATCACTCCCCAAAGGCCCCCTGTCAGCAGCCCTCCTCTCCTGCCATCCCTTCCCTTCCTCCTTCTTCTTCTTCAGCAGCCACGCCCCTCACCCCATCTTCAACCACCCCCCCTGCCCCACTCCCCCCCCCCCCCCCCCCCATCTGCATTCACTCTACGGAGGGCCTTTTGCTGTCACTTCAGCACAGTGTGCAAACATTTTTGCGGCCGTGGGCGAGACGGGAGAAAAACAGGCCGCATTATCTGAAGACGTCCCCGTAGCCGAACCGCTTCCTCATTTGAGTTTGCGGAGGCGGACGAGAAACATTCCAGAAAATTCCGAAACATTCAGATGAGGCTTTATTAGCGCCGGAGCATTTGAAACGTTCTCACTGTTCTTGGAGGGACTTTGGGCGCTTTTGTGGCGGTCGCTGAACTATTGTCAATGGGGCCCGGCCGGTCACACAATCAGTGGCTTATGTTTTTACACTGAGACGAAACAGACGGGCCATGAATGACCTACTGTACATAAGGTTAATCACATGATGCTTTCATTGTTGTTCACGCATAGCTTGTTAATGCATTGTTTAGAGAACACTGGGGCTGATTAAAGACTCAGAGGCCAAGAAGTTAGAGAGACTGTCCGATTAACTCATAAGGTCCTTTGAGCCTAGCAATGTGTGAGTCAAAGTTACTGGTTACTGGAGAAAGACTCTCGCAGGCCCGAGCTGCTCTTATATTTTAAGGTCCTCTGGATAAAAGTGGTGCCTGAATAATGTAGTAGTAGTAATGATAATAATGATTAATAATAATAATGATAATAAAATGTTTTACTCAATATCTAGGACAAATGATTAATATGTATTGTTAATGTGATGAGAATACAGGTTTTTGGAAACGAATGCTTGAATCTTTTAAAGAACAATCTCACTCTCTCTCTCAAAGAACAAAACTACCTGTGCCTTCAGAGGATTAAGACTTCAACATAAAACAACCGTGATCTTCTATTGGGACTTTGGGAGGCTAGCGTACCTATGTGCGCTCAAAACTAATACCAACACCAAGCCTAACCCTAAACTGAGGGAAGATAGGGCTGAGGGAACATAAGAAGTTTCCCCCTAGTTCTTCTGTACAAATAGCAAATGGCCATAGAGTTAATGAGGACTCATTCATAGGGTAAACTGTTGCGCCCGTCCTTTGTTCAGGGTTGACTGCAGGTGTAGTGGTCTCGAAACAGAGACTAAGAAAATAGTTTTTATTTTATTTTAACATGCTCATAAAGTGCTCTGTGCTCAAAGTGAAAGGTGCAAAAAGTAGTATACTTTTTTGCAGGTCATAGTACCTTCGTATACCTTTCACGCACATTCCCACTAGGCCAAGGATGAAATGATGAAACGCTGAAATAGGTCAAAACGATTCGCGTTTTGACCTATAACTGGACCGATCGCCATGAAACTTTGCACGCACACTCCTTAGAGGCCAAGGAAAAAACTCTGCCCTGCATTTTTCACATTGTCCTGTTATAGCGCCACCAGGAGGCCGATTTTTGCAACATTTCTTTTTTCTTTTTTATATTACTCCTAGTCTGATTGCCGTGAAACTTTGCAGAAACTTTGCAGGTACATTCCCGCCACTAGGCTGAGGAAGAAATGCCACCCTTTTCACATTGGCCTATTATAGCGCCACCAGTAGGCAGAGTTTTGATTACTCCTACAGATTTTGTCAGTTACGCAAATCGGTACACACTATCTCTATAGTCATGTGATCAAGACGGATCCGTCCGATTTTTCATATTCCATCCTGATTGTCTTCTACTACCTGGCCTGGCGGAGATCTGTGCTTTGAGGAGCACATTTTTATAGTAAGATATATTTTTTGAAGAATATATTTTTGGGCCGTTTTGTATGTAGGAGAATATAGCAGCACAAGAAGCTGTCTCTCAGGAATGAAACGTTATACAGGCCCCGACCAGAATCAAACCAGGGACGTTGTGATTATGTGGTCGATACGCTATCCAGTCAGCTACCGGTGTGCCACAGTTAATTAGCTATTTAACTCTGTTGGCCATAACTTTTAAAAGGAGTTAAATGCCTTATAGAGTCACTGATATGTAGACTGACAACCAATTGGCTGCATGCCACACACACACACACACACACACACACACACACACACACACACACACACACACACACACACACACACACACACACACACACACACACACACACACACACACACACACTTGGAGCAATATCCAGGTTAGTTATCTATGGAAAATCTCTTGTCATAAAGTGTAAAGGCAGGGTGAATTAGCATGTTAACAGACAGTTAATTCCCTGTCAGGACCTATCTCCATGATCTAGCGCGGACAGCTGATGATCTACGGCTAGTGACAAGGGACACAATTAATATGGCTTGTAAAATGGAGAATGGCTTCATTAGTCACAGGTTTCATTATGGGGTGACAGTGTGTGTGTGTGTGTGTGTGTGTGTGTGTGTGTGTGTGTGTGTGTGTGTGTGTGTGTGTGTGTGTGTGTGTGTGTGTGTGCCCTCATGTGTTGGCTAATATATGTGTGTGTGTGTGTGTGCATGTATATCCGGCACTATGTGGGTGTGCGTGTCTCATTACTATGTGTGTTCAGGCACTGAGCGAATGTTTAAAGGGTGTCCCCATTAAGACTGAACTATTGGCATGGCCTCAGAGCTTCTCTGTCAACCTCTGTCACATTTATCTGTGTGTATGTGTGTGTGTGTGTGTGTGTGTGTGTGTGTAGCGGCTCTGTCAAAACCTATTTATACACTAAGTGATTCGCGATTATTAGAAAGGAGAAGCATCTTCCTTTATGATAGGCAGCTGTGTGTTTGTGTGTGTGTGTGTGTGTGTGTGTGTGTGTGTGTGTGTGTGTGTGTGTGTGTGTGCGTATATGCGCGTGCGTGCGTGTGCACGTGTATGTGTGTGCCTATCTGTGTGCCTGTCAATGGTGCGCACATTCATGTATGTGTGCAAGTAGGAAGGAAAGAATGAATGAGAGTGCCCTGATGATAGAAATTATGCTTCATCAGGCCATATCTCTCTCTCTCTCTCTCTCTCTCTCTCTCTCTCTCTCTCTCTCCTCGTAAACATATTTCTATAGAGGGATAGAGGGACAGACTGATGGTGGAGGAGAGGGTATGAAAGGGAGGTGGAATGATGGAGGGATTGAGGGATGGAACGAAGTAAGTAAGTCAGAGATAGAGAGGGATGGAAGGATGAAAGCGTGAAAGGCTGGAAGAATGGTATATGGATGGATAGACGAGAGAGATGGAAAACCGCTGTGTGAGAATAGAAAAAAATGATACCTTGTCTAGTTTTCTTTTGTTTGTTTGAGTTTTAATTATCATCACAAAAACGTTAAAGTCAGAGAAGGAATACCTAAACTGACACTGTGCAGGAGAAGTTAGAATCCTGAAGGGTTTATGGCGAACCCCCTCCCCCTATAATTATACCATCACAATTATATGAAAATATTGATCATATAAAAATGTGTACACATCATGTTTACAAATAACAGTACTATCAAAAGGCATACAGTATACATATATATATATGTATGTAGCAATGTGTTTTGTTTTATTAGACCTGCTGGTGGCACTGTAACAGGCCAATGTGAAAAAGGGTGGCATTTCTTCCTTGGCCTAGTGGGAATGTGTTTGTGAAATTTCACAGAAATCGCAAGCTGCGTTCATGATTTCAGGCATTTTGTTCAAAACGGACCAATCCTGCAAATTTTGGAAGCGAACCTTAGCCAATGAGGATGGAATATGGGAAATCGGACAGATCCGTGTTGATCACATGACTATAGAGATACTGTGTACCGATTTGCATGACGTTTGGATAAAATCTGTAGGAGTAATGTGAAAAAAATGGGTTTTGCACAAATCGGCCTCCAGGTGGCGCTATAACAGGCCCATGTGAACAATTTGAGGCAGAGGTTCTGAATTGGTATCGAGGGAGAGTGTGTGCACAGTTTCGCAGCGACCGGGCCAACGGTGCCAGAGATTAGCTGGTAACACACAGACAGGACGGACGGACACACACACGGACACACACACACACACACACACACACACACACGGACGGACGGAGGGTAAACATACTCTCTCGCCATGCCTTTCGGCCTGGCGGAGGCAATGAATGAATGTGTGGGAGAAGGCAATTGTGTCAGAGTAGTACACACAGTAAAATCCTCAGTCTTACACTGTA
Organism: Gymnoscopelus microlampas; assembly: GCF_963454915.1. Classification (NCBI taxonomy): domain Eukaryota; kingdom Metazoa; phylum Chordata; class Actinopteri; order Myctophiformes; family Myctophidae; genus Gymnoscopelus; species Gymnoscopelus microlampas. The sequence goes on from NC_139951.1 coordinate 17,197,948, forward strand.
CAAATTGACCCAAATGGACTCGTAAGGTAATTCGACAAATGTTCAACTCTTTTCACCAAGGCAAACGGAGCTTACAATCAATGAAGGTAGTTTGTCATTGCCATGTGTGGACTTCCAGGGCCATAAGATAACCACTTCTAGAGATTATCACTGCAATACAGCACCTCCAACACCAGAGAGAGAGAGAGACGACAACAGTTCCACAGTGGAACAGTGTGTTGTGTGACGTGTCCCCCAGCCAGACCAGAGCTGTACACAACCAATAAGGGGAGGGAGGTGATGATGGGGGAGATGACTGTACTGACACTTAAACATGGAACCTTACAGAGGCGGTTGGCTGTTAATAGGACTAGGGTGGGAGACTGCGGTGTGGTGGTCTCTCTCTCTCTCTCTCTCTCTCTCTGTCTGTGTGTTACCTGTACATGTGTGAGTGTATGTGTGTGAGTGAGAGAAAGAAGAACAGGAAGAGACACCATGCAAACTTTTGACTGCGTGTGTGTGTGTATTTGCTCTTGTGGTTTACCTCTGTCATTGTGTTACACAGGGAGTTGTGTCTGTTGGCTGAGCGTAGGATTAGTATATTAAAATAAGTGTAATTTGTACCACAGCTACCACACACTATTGATTGTTAATCAGAGTGCCATTTTGTAACCTGTAAAAACTGCTATACAGTTTGCCTAAGGTCACTTGCTTAATCTCAGGAGGCCAGGACAGCAGAAAACCAGTGTTCTTATAGAAGAAAGGTTACAATTTACCATCAGTGTGCTGAGGGCAACACGTTTTAGTCACCCTGACCAATTCATTTAATTGACCTGGCCCTCCCTCTGTTTAAAGGAAGTTTCATCTTTCTGAAATGTTCTCTTTTCCTTCTCTCTCTCCTCTTGCTTTTTGGCTCTTGGACCAATATCAGAGCGTTTACACTTGTCTTTCATGTTTCCATGATACCGAGCACTGAAAGCTGCTGCTCTTGTGAAGTAACAAAGCTGACAGTCATGGTGGGTGGAAGGCTGCTTTTAAGAAAGAATTATGGATTTATAGGAGTGAAGAGTGACACTCACACAGTGAAAGGGGTGGAGGATGGGGGGAGGGGCAACCTTCTCCCTGAAAGAAAAGTCAGGTTTCTTCCTTGTAATGTGGGGTACCAGAATTTCAAGGGACTGCACTGTAATACGAAGGTCATAAATTGCATCTCCACAAGATACAGTCCCCATCAACACCATGTGCGTCCTGTATAACAAATAATAGAAAAATAAATTCAATAAAAATACTTCCACCATGTTCAGCTTCGAACATACAGACAAGTGCGTCAATGGTTCCACAGTCTAGAGCAGGGGTCTTCAACAGGGGGTCCGCGACACCTAGGGGGTCCTTAGAGTTACTACAGGGGGGCACCAAATCTTTGTGTGATATGATGTTTATGTTTTACATTAACCACTTGAACCCTAGCATCCTATTTTTGGCAAAGTGGCTTGGTGTAGAGGAAAAAAAGAGCAGACCAAGTAAAAAAAAAAACATTTAATCTGAAATTAAATGTTTATACAATATAGAGGGGGTCCCTGCTTCATCTCGCTCTCAGCTAGGGGGTCCTTAGCCTTCTTTGAACCTGGGGTGACAGGGCCTTCTCTGCGGCTGCCCCCAAACTGTGGAACTCACTCCCAGCTCACATCAGAGCTGCCCCCACCCTCACCATGTTTAAAACCACACTCAAAACCCACCTTTTCAGAATCGCATTCCCTACATAAAACCCCAACCCCTGCCCCTCCTTTTTGTTTTGTTTACTTTTCCTTTATAGTTTTAATCCTTTTAACTAGTCGATTCTAATAAAGTTGTTTTTATTCTGCCCTGTGAAGCGACTTTGAGTACCTAGAAAAGCGCTATATAAATTGTATGTATTATTATTATTATTATTATTAGCCTGAAAACGTTGAAGACCCCCTGTTCTAGAGGAGAACCTGACAGAACTATGTATAGGGTCCGTTATGACAACAATGATGTCATTTACTGACTCAGATGCCCTACACATAAATCTATCCATAAGATTGCTTAGCACAGCAGAGCAGGTGGGTACCCCAACACTAACAAACATCTGGCTTGCCCTGGAGCTTCTTGGAGCTCTCAGCAGGAGCCTCATACAGTCATTATAAGGCACTGTGAGTCGTCTGATGCTGCCTTGCTTGTAGCAACACCACAGGTGGGCAGTATACAGAGGTGTGGTACTGAGCACATGCTAACTTTGTGACCCAACATGTTCCCGTGAGCATACAGCTTCCTACGCTGTCTATATATGTCCTTGTCACAGCAGACACTAAGGGCAGTGCCGGAGAGATAAAAGTCAGGACTGTCTGTCTTCCCTGCTTCGGACAATCATACTTACTCTTTTTAACCTTACCTTACTTACCCTACACCCTGTATCACATGCATTTATCAAAGATAAATCATACATATAAACATTAAAAAGAAAAGGAGACAAAATTCCACCCTGGCGGACACCATTGTTCACACGAAAGGGAAAACTTTCGTGTGAACAACACTGTTCGTTGTAATGTAAATTTGCATGTCGTAAATGAGATGCAAACATCGTTGAATCCACAAGATGATACAAAGTTGAGGATCCACCGAAAAACGAATACAAACAATGGATCTTCTAGTTTAACCACTTCTGTTTTAGTCTACACTAAATATCTTCACCAAAAATAGCTGAGCTACAAGCTCATAACGAGCTGCGACAAATTGTGAGCTTGTTGCTCTTTTCACAGAATATTTCCCCCAGAATAGGAATGCTAGTGTTCAAGTCATACACTTTTTGATGTCTTTATTGTAAATATTGAAGATGCAGGGATCAGTAGTGGTCGTGGAGAAGCAATTTAAGGTTGTAAACCCACAAAATGCTGTGTGACAATGCTGGCCTCACAAGAGACCACATGGGTTCATAAGAGAAATTGAAACAGATCACTGAAAATGAGAATGAACCTGATCATTGGACATTTCCAATCTTCAGGAATGCGAGATTTCTATTAGGGGTTCAGGCCTCCTTAAAGTTTTAGGAAATAAACCGATCATCAAATCTCAGTACAAATATCTGTACATGCACAACATGATTCCTTAAAAGTAGAATTGTAATGTAATTTTTTGTTTTGTTTATTTTAGACCAGACTGTCAAAATGCCATGTCAACCACTGTCACCTTTTCACCTGATATGCTGACAAACCTTCTCATTATGACAGTTGCACACTCATCTTTTACTTCCACCACACATCTCCACGTGCGCACACACACGCATGCGCACCCACACACGCACGCTCAAACCACATGCATGCACACACAGACCAGTTGTCTTACTCCCACATGGAGAAAGGGAGCGCTGTAACGTGGGCTTTAAACGCAAACTGTATCCAGTGTGGGTTTTTGTCTCGATGCAGACAGTAAGTAGGCTAAAAGACAACTGTACAATCTCTCATATCAGCATCAGCACCAATACTCCTAGTACTTGATGACCTAAATATCTCATTGATATCAGTGGCAGAGTAGCAGAGTCTGTTTCATTTCACTTCTTAAAATATATTGACATGACAAAGTGCATAGAAATGTAGATAGCAGCATAGATACTAATACATAAAACAATAATAAATAATGTATGTGTAGAGTAATGGGCAATAGAGGAGTTAATTTTTGTCGGGTCACTGAGATTTAGAGTTCCACAGAGTATCTGAATCTGGTGTATTTGGTTTTTGGAAGCATCTGTAGTCCTTGCGCCTATCAGGTTGAGTGAAACGGAAGTACCGCACAAGGAAATGACGTTGACGCTTTACAAATCTGTTTACATTCTCTGTGAATTAAACAAGTGTCGTGATTGGTCGAAAACTATCGTCAAATACGTACGACGGAAGTCCCGCCCCTATAGACACTCTGCATTAGGTCGTGACCAGGCTTTTCTCTTCGCAGATGAGTGGAGGCTGGGAGCGAGGCTAGGTTTGAAAATGGACCCAAATGAACTATGACAGAGAATGCTGTGTGGTGCCTTTACTTTTTGGTCTAGAATTGCATTTTAAGCCATGGATTGATCTGAAAAGTCTTGCCAAAAAAAGTCACTGGAATTAAACATCATGACTTCTTACCAGTGTTGAAAGGTTTAGCCAATGTTGACTAAGTTATATAAAGGTATAGTTCTGTGATGTTTCAATGACTACGGAGAAAATGGAAACAAACACAAATCTAAAATCATCTTCTACTATCACTGACAGGAATACTGAAAAGAAAGCCCCAGTATGCCAAGAGAAAAGAAAAGGAATAGTATACATGTGCAGTAAACTATTACACCATCAATGGAATTTCCTCTGCATTAATGTAGACCTGTTATCAAATGTATCCTGCTATCTACAGGTAGCTTATCACATTGGTGACCTAACAGCATCTGTGTACTTAATCACAATATGAGACCCTGTAAAAGTGTCTATAAAAACCCGACCATAAAATAGGACCATGTGAGGTGCTTTTATGAATCCAACATCCCACACTGATCCAAGAACGGCCATAGCTGAATGGTAGAGAGGCCACCTGGGAAACAGAAGTTCCAGGTTAGAATTCTGGGCCCGCCATTGTCAAGCTCTCCATGAGCAACACTTGTACATAAAGTTGCCTCACGCTACAGAAACAGGAGATAGGCTCGGCTCCTGCCATTTGGGCCACATGGCTCGGCAAGGTTACTTCATAATCACAATCAAAATGACTTGCCAAAATTGAGGAAACAGTACATGTATGGTATGAAAGTGTCTATATACAAGTACACATACGATCATTATGACACCAGATTGTCTTCATCACCAGCTGAGGTGACTAGGTGATGAGCCTTCTTAAAAAATGTGAATGCTTGTTTGAAATGAATAGGATTAAAATGTTATCCCTTCCCACAACATAGGGAAAGCGCTGCATGTGTGGTATGTTAGAGCAGTGGTTCTCAAAGTGAGGTCCGGGGACCCCCAGGGGTCCTTGAGGGGGTTCTAGGGGGTCCCCAGTAAAATGAATTAATATAGCATTTTTGGCTATTTGAAGATAGCCGATCTACAAGCTCACAATGTTGTGAGCTTGTAGATGGCTAGTTGCTACAACAAATGTCATTAAAATCTAGAAAGATTTTGAAACCCTTTGAAAAAAAAAAGATTCTCTAATGGGGTCTGTGCCAAATACGTATAGAAATTGGGGGTCCTTGACATGAAAATGTCTGAGAACCACTGTGTTAAAGCACATTTAGGAAAAGATATATAGAGGGAAATAGACCCTTTGATCCACCGCCCCCCTTTTAACAACTGTCCCACTATAGGCTACTATAAGCTATCCATCCGTTTTAGACTAATGTCACTGCGCTAAAATTGAACTATTTAATTCAAAGCCATCTCCCAGTGGCATGTGGTAAATTAATAGAGTCGTTATTGACATCAGTTATTGACTATTGCGCAGATTAATGCGAAGTGTGTGTGTGTGAACATTACGCCTCGACGCTGTTGTAAAATGACCCCCTGGGCAAATAAAACACACTTAACGGTTTCATTATAGGCACGCCTTAAGTTGAAGAAGAAGCCATGCTGGTTGCATATTATTCAGTGGTGGAAAAAGTACTCAAATGTTTTACTTTAAGTAAAAGTATCAATACTGCAATTTAGAAATACTCTGTTACAAGTAAAAGTCCGGAATTAAAAATGTACTTGAGGAAAAGTATTGGTAACAAAATGTACGTAAAGTACCAAAAGTAGAAAGTACTCATTATGCAGAATGTCCGATTTCAAGCTTTCAAATGTATAGGACCTAAAAATCTTTTTGAAAATAGCAGATCTACAAGCTCTCAATGCGTCGTATTGCCACGCATTGTGAGCTTGTAGATCGGCTATATTTTCAAATTGCCAAAATGTATAGGGCTGAAGTGCTTATGTATGTTTTGTAATAATAATCAAAATACTACCAACTAAAGTTTTCAAATAATTGTAGTGAAAGTACAATATTTGCCTTTGAGATGTAGTGGAGTAGGAGTAAAAGTACTGAAAATTGGAAATACTCCAGTAAAGTAAAAAATACCTCAAAATAGTACTTAAGTACAGCACTTGAGTAAATGTACTTAGTTTCTTTACACCACTGGCTATAACCACTGGTGATGACTGATAAAACATTTATAGGTTATGGCCTTAAATGACCTCACTCTGACTAGTCTACTTTTGATGTTTTCGAAAGTGTCGACATCCTGACTCGTGTTTATATTTAGATAACTGCATCAAAGTGGCATTTATTTGATACACACACACACACACACACACACACACACACACACACACACACACACACACACACACACACACACACACGCACACACACGCGCTGGAAATTATATTCCACCCAAACTCCCCAACCCGGCTATTTTCTGACAGTCAACTTTCTCAACCCACGAAGGGACTTTACCAAATAATAAAATATAGATCAGAATCAGATCAAACTCCTCTGGTGAGAGACACACACACACACACACACACACACACACACACACACACACAGACACAGACACAGACACAGACACACACACACACACACACACACACACACACACACACACACACACACACACACACACACACTACACAGAGAGACTACTCCACAGAGGACTCATCCTTGTACAGTTCCACTGAGGGCCACCGGAGGGCAACAATTCCCCCGGGAGGAAGACTGACAAATAAAAATGATTAATCATGATAATTATGCTGCTGGACGGTAGCTGTTATTTATACTGTCTAAGGCTAGATGGGCTATAATCCGTGTTTGGTTGATGAAGGATTCTTTATTTTATTTCTATTTTATAAAACAGTGGATTATTGAAAGAGGGAGGTCTATTTTAACAGGTATATGTATCAATTTGAAGAATAAATCATAACTCATATAAAGTTTCTTTCTTTATATCTTTCTGAAAGCATGAAGAAAATGTTATCTCAGCTACTGCTACTATATATAGCAGTGCTGCTCAAACTTTTTTAAGTCAAGGACCCCCAAATTGATATATATTTGGCCGCGGACCCCCATCTGAAAGAGTTTGTACCAGGACCCCCAGAAGCAAAGATTTGTGTTAAAAATGTCAAAAATCTTCCACTAATGTTCAAGATTTTTGGAAAATATTTTTGAATAGCCAAAGTATAAAAGGTTAAAGTGGTTACAATTATGTTATATTATCAAATTTTGCTGGGGACCCCCTGGAACCTCCCCAAGGACCCCTGGGGGTCCCCGGACCCCACTTTGAGAACCAATGGGCTATAGGCTACATCCTTCATCATTCCTTCTCTTCCTCATTAGAGCCACATACATATTCATTTATTTTCAGGATAGGCCTATAAAAATTAACATGGCATATAGCCTATTTCCTCTCAAGCTGATATAAATAACTCTTCGGTATATCAAAAGCTGATATAAATAACTTCAGTGTACCAAATTTAGTCCATGGCACATGGACTTTCCTAAAGCACAGTCAAATCAAGCTGATAACAGTTTCCGCGCCTCTACTAATGCACCCAAAGGTGAAGATTCCGTGATCATGCTTCTCATTTGATTGTGGTTTGCCATCAGGGTTGCCAGAGTTCGCGAGAGAAATAAGCAACAAGGTCTATGAAAACCATCTATAAGAAACGGCACATGAGAACTTTAAGATTTTGAAAATAGGCAATCTACAAGCTCACGATGCGTTCTGGAGCTTATAGATCTGCTATTTTCAAATAAAAATGTTGGGGGGGGGGTTTGGAATATTTTGGAAAATTTTAACACAAATCTGGTACAGGGTCCCTGGCATAAAATGTTTTCAGATGGGGGTGAGGGACAAATACATATTAATTTGGGGGGTTTCCTTGACATGAAAATGTTTGAGAACACTTTAGAAACGAGCCCAAATAAGCAACTACACCTTAGAAACAAGCCCAAATAAGCAACTAAACTTTAGAAACAAGCCCAAATAAGTGCCCAAATCAGCAGCTACAGTTTAGAAACTAGCCCAAAAAAGAAACTACACTTTAGAAACTATTCCAAATCAGCAACTACACTTTAGAAACAAGCCCAAAAAACTGCAACCCGCCACTAAACCAATATTTACAAGCAACCTAACAGAAAAGTAAGCTCAAAGTCGCTTATAATAAGCGGACATGGCAACACTGTTTGCCATGGCAGTTTTCTCGGCCGCTTCAGTCAGTCTGTCTCACCTCGGCAAGACTCGTCATTTTCCGACGCTCATGTTCCGGAATTGACCCCAAATATGGAGTGGGTGTTTCTTTTGATTTACCGGATGGAACCTTTTATGGGCTTCAAGGAGATCAACCGGAATTCCTCTTTTGATATTGGTGCGTGATTAAAAGAGGGGAAACCTTTGTTAATGAGTGTAGCCTGGCCCAGTGGTGTAAAGTAACTAAGTACATTTACTCAAGTACTGTACTTCAGTACAGTTTTGAGGTATTTTTTCTACTTTACTGGAGTATTTTCAATTTTCAGTACTTTTACTTCTACTCCACTACATCTTAGAGGCAAATATTGTACTTTTACTCCACTACAATTATTTGAAACATAACCACTTCAGCCCTATTTTATACATATAGGCTATTTGAAAATAGCAGATCTTCAAGCTAGTGCATTGAGCTAGATGCTATTTTCAAACATTTTAGTACTTTTACTCTTAGTGCCAATACTTTTGTACTTTAACTCAAGTAACATTTTGAACACAGCCCTTTTATTTGAGTAAAATGTGTGAGTACTTTTTCCACCACTGCAGAAATATATAAGATATTATATCACATGCTGGCACTAAAGCTCTGTTTCTCCACATTCATAAACTTCTAAGGCAACATTGTCGCCATATATTATAGCAGGTCTATCATGCACTTTTACAAAGTAAACCTGAGTGGAAAAAGTCAAACCTTTTATCACTGGATGGAGGCTTGCTTTCTCCTCTAAGCGGGTTCTCCATTGACAAGTGATTCCTTCGATGTCGTCACGGATGCCTCGCAGCCAATAGCCTTTCGCAGCGCCTGTTTTTACTCCGCCCCCAGGTCCTTGTACGGGCAATGACGTAGGGGCGCATTCAAAAGGTTCCCCATATATACAAACCAGTGCCACTGTCCCTGTTCCTATGAACTCACTGTCTCTCTGTCTGTCACCCATCCGATCCAAGCCACACTGACTGTGTGTGCGCGCGCGTGTTTGTGTGTGTATGTGTGTGAGACCAGAACGCATGTCACTGGAGAAGACTTGTGTTCACATCCAATGGTTCAGTCAGTGACAGTTATAATGCAGTGGTTGTAAAAACCTCCAGTCGGTTCATTCAAGTTGCGGTTGACAGACCGTTATTTTCAGAATAACGCGTGAGAATCGGTAGATTTGAAACAAACATGACGGCTAAAACTCTGGAGAAAGTGCCCGTGAGTCTCGGGGGATTCGTTCATCATCCCGCGGGCGCCGAGAGCGTGTATTCGGTGGACGATATCGCGACGGGTTTACCGAGCTCCGTGTCTATCTTTCCAAACGGAGACCTGGGAGGACATTATGACCAGATGAATGGAGGTAAGAAAGATGACATCTGGTTTAAAACGTGAAACTTTTATGCGTTTTATTTGAACTCATCTGAAACATTTACCGAATTATCTGTCATTGTCTTTTCTTTATATTTTATAGTTGTTGGTTATACTCTGATCTGATGTGATTTTCATGTTACAAAAAATCCAATAAAAATAGTATTTTATAAAAAGTGAAACTTTTCACACACACAGTTGGCTTAAGTTTATGTGTGTGTTTGTTCTTTTTCAAACAACATTTTCTCTGGAGTTGTGCACAATGATATATTTGCGCTGCTTGTAGGGGAGGAAATAATAGCCAAAATTCGTTCAGTGCGCCTTATAGCCTACTAATTGGTGAAGTCCGTGCGTGTGTGTGTGCGTAATAACAGGAACACACGAACTTTGATGTGGTCGCTTTCTCTGGCTCATTCTTGTCTTCAGTTATTGGGTTATTATAGTTCCCATCTTCCAGGAGCCTCATAATAATGAATGATTTCTTTCCTCTTTGGCCCGCAGACGGTCTGATGGTGGACATGAGCGCAGAGAAACGCTCTCTGGACCTCTCCTCCTACTCCAGCGGCTTCTCCAGCCAGGCGCCGTCCCACCGCAACCAGACCTTCACCTACATGGGCAAGTTCTCCATCGACTCCCAGTACCCGGGCAACTGGAACCCCGAGGGGGTCATCAACATCGTCTCGGCGGGCATCTTCGGCATGAGCCAGCCGCCTCCTCCTCCTCATCCCTCCTCCTCGGCGTCCTCCTCCCCCGCGTCCTCCGGCTCTCCCAACCACTTCTCCACCGGCGGAGGAGCGCTGAGCTGCACCATGGCGGCGCAGAACCAGGCGGAGATGGAGCACCAGCACCACCACCACCACCACCTCTACTCGCCCCCGCCGCCCTACTCCACCGGCTGCGGGGAGGTCTACCAGGACCCCTCCGCCTTCCTGGCCACCTCCACATGCCCCATCGGCTCGTACCCGCCGCCCTCCTACTCCTCCCCCAAGCCGTCCTCGGACGCGCCGGGGCTTTTCCCCATCATCCCCGACTACTCCAGCTTCTTCCAGCCGGCGTGTCAGCGGGACATGCAGGGAGGCATCCCGGACCGCAAGCCGTTCGGCGGCTGTCCCCTCGACTCGTTCCGCGTCCCACCGCCGCTCACCCCGCTCAACACCATCAGGAACTTTACGCTGGGGCCGGGCAGCGGCGTCGGGTCCGAGGGCGGCGGGCCGCCGCGGGGGCTCCCCTCGGCGTACAGCCCGCAGAACCTGCCCCTGAGGCCCATCCTGAGGCCCCGCAAGTACCCCAACAGACCCAGCAAGACGCCCATCCACGAGCGGCCTTACCCCTGCCCGGCCGAGGGCTGCGACCGCCGCTTCTCGCGCTCCGACGAGCTGACGCGACACATCCGCATCCACACGGGACACAAGCCGTTCCAGTGTCGCATCTGCATGCGCAACTTCAGCCGCAGCGACCACCTGACCACGCACATCCGCACGCACACCGGCGAGAAGCCCTTCGCCTGCGACTTCTGCGGCCGCAAGTTCGCGCGGAGCGACGAGCGGAAGAGACACACCAAGATCCACCTGCGGCAGAAGGAGAGGAAGTCCTCCACCGTCTCCTCCTCCTCGTCGTCCTCTTCATCCACCGGCTCCGGGCTGGAGCGATCGTCCGGAGGAGGCATCAGCACGACAACCGCCGGGATTTGTTCATAGAGTGATAGGGTCTGGTGTTTGTTGTTGTAGCTACACTAACCCCCCAAAGTAAGAACTGTTACTGTCGAATAATGAATAGCTCTGTGATGAGACCGTTGGCATATAAACACTGCTGGGGTGAGATCTGCAAACTGGTGGTGTCACATGAAACACATGGCGGGGGTTCAAGGACTTTGGATTCTGTGCGTAATTGCGCGCCAGGACATTCCCACGTTCTAAGCTACTGAGCAAAAATACAGTGGTGGAAAAAGTACTCAATTTTTTTGACTGTAAAAGTGTCAATACCATCATGTAGAAATACTCTGTTACAAGTAAAAGTTCAGTATTCCAAATTTACTTGAGTAAAAGTACAGAAGTATTGGGATCAAAATACTTAAAGTACCAAAAGTAAAAGTAGCCTACTCATTATGCACAATATCCCATTTCAGATGTTTCCAAATGTATAAACATCCTTTGAAACTAGCAGATCTACAAGCTCACAAGCTCACAGATCTAAGCTCACAAAGTGTCGCTTGTGACATGTTGTGAGCTTGTAGATTGGCTATTTTCAAATAGCCATGGCTAAAGTGGTTCATGTTTTACAAAGTAACTAGTAAAGTTTTCAAATAATTGTAGTGGAGTAAAAAGCACAATATTTGTATCTGAGATGTAGTGGAGTAGAAGTAAAAGTATTGCAAATTGGAAACTCCAGTAAAGTAAAAAATACCTCAAAATTGTACTTAAGTACAGTACTTGAGTACATGTACTTAGTTACTTTACACCACTGCACATGGCGGGGGTTCAAGGACGTTGGATTCTGTGCGTAATTGCGCACTCAATTTGTAACAGGACATCTTCTAACTACTGAGTAAAATACTGTGTTAATTTATCTTCAAGAGTGTACAAACGGACCATTTGAACCACTCTTGGACATAAATTAAAGGAGTATTTCACCCCAAAAATTACTTACTTACTATCAATGTCACACCATGAAGTTTTGAATTCATGAAGATTGTTTTTTTTTTTTTGCGTTTCTGAGCCAATAATTTGATGATCAAATTATTGGCTTAGGAATGCGACAAAAACAAAAGAATCTCCATGAATTCAAGGCTTCATGGGGTGTGTAAATGATAGAAAATAAGTAATGTTTTGGGTGAACTATTCCTTTTAACACTGAGGATGTTACTGTGTACTGAGTCGGGTCTTAAATGACACGGATGCACTTTGTCTGCATAGTCTACTGAAGTAATACGAGTAAATAGCCATTAATTCATAATAATACGTTAAAAAGGGGCATTGAGTTATAAGAGTCCAGTTTAGTGTTGCTGCCCGACGTTTTAGCGTGCATGCAGCGTGCACGCTGCATGATGTGAAATAATTGCAATAACTTTTTGAGAGGATCGTGTGTTTTAAATTATTGAATTGACAATGTGTTCACAGTCTTAATAACATGTTTGTTGATTGTTAGCCTATAGGAGTGCGGTTACGTTGTTCCGTGGGGTCAGTAGTTATCCTCCATTTATTGAATGGAGAATAACTACTGACCCCCACGGAACAACCTACCCCGCCCTCCCCTATCCCCCCCCCCCCTCTCGTGCCTTGCTCATGTCTTTTTTTTGGTACACTGACTGATACAAGGACGCTTTAAATACATAATGTACATTTATCAGTTAATATGGAAAGTTTGAATATATTATATATTTTTGTACGCATTGTGTCCGTGTGTGTAACTCGAAGTGTTTGTTGAAAAGTTGTGGTTGGTGTGTGTAAAAAAACAATGTGGAATGTAAATAACTTTCAACTCATACAGACGTGGCGTTTGTTTTGTGGTGGTTTTTGAGATTCATTAAATATTATGATGACGATTATGATCTGTTTGGTTAATTATTCTACAAGTCCAGCGGTTCCCAAACTCTTTAGCTTTAGAACAAAAAGATAAATTAGACGTTTGCCTGGGAGTCTGGGACCCAAACTAGTGAAAATAGCAGATCTACAAGCTCACAGTGCAGGCTTAGCACCATGTTGCCAGCTTGTAGATCTGCTATTTTCACTACTTTTTAAACATTTGTTTTCGAATTTATGGAATTTATTAGATTTTTGGTTGGCTATTTATCAAAATAATTAAAAATAATGTCTGAATTTGTTTTTAATTCATGAAAAAAAAAGATTTTTTTTTTGGGGGGGGGACATTTGAAAAACTTTTGAAACAATTAAAAACAAAATGTAGAAAAAATAAAGGGAATATTTACTCGCAACCAATAAAAATGGACCCGCGACCCACAAATGGGTCCCGACCCACTGTTTGGGAAACAGTGTGCTACTCGAATCAAGTCGATCAACTTCGAACTTTTGATCCGTGTGAAAAATGTGAAATGATCAGCTCACCATGGCGCTCTCTGTGCTTTGTGTCTCTAAAAAAGATAAACACACACACATCTCTACTCTTTAATATGTGAACTATATTTAACAACTGTTGCTGTTTGTTGAATTCAACAAGAGCAGCAACAAAACGATATCAAGCTATCCGGTGTTGATATTGGAAAATAAAAGAGGGCAAATCCCTCGGTGAGTCACTCATTATTGTGAGTCAGAGTATTCACCAAAGCTAGAAGCGCCCACTCACTGTTTTGTTTATCACAGAACGCTGCACAAGCAGCTCTAGATATCGGAAATTAATACCTACTCACACACAGTGGTGTAAAGTAACTAAGTACATTTACTCAATTACTGTACTTACGTTAAGTACAATTTTGAGGTAATCTTTTTTACTTTACTGGAGTATTTCCAATTCTTTTACTTACTCCAATACATCTCAGAGGCAAATATTTATAGCCTATTATAACATCTGATAAATGCACACTATGTGCCTATAAAGCAAAGCAAAATTGTTAGAAATGGTCTATGGCAATTAATAGAAATAATAGAAAAAAAATGTATCTACCTTAACACCCCTTGGTATAGCCTATAGGCTAAATAGGCAAATCAAGAAAAAATAAAACAAAACATTAAAATATTACCACAAAGGCTAACCAAGTGACACTAGAAGAGTGCGTATATGCTTCATTCCAAAATAGAGAAATCATTTTCCAGTTTGATGGTTATCATTTTTCTTTGATATGTAGGCTACAGGTAGCATATCCTTTTGTAATGCTCATTTTAATGCTGTGTTTTGGATCTCATTTGTCTTAGTTTTTTTGATGAGTCATGATTTTCCTCTGCCTGATCTTTTGCTGACTCAGATCTGGTATATCCCATGGTGATCATTTCTTAACCACATCACTGGCACTTTTCAGTGTATGTCCTGTTCATGGATGCGTGCTGGATAGGCCTATATTATTGCTGCCCCTCGGCCCAAAGTCTTTAGTTTACAATACATAGTAAGAGATATGCACAAATCAGTGGTGGGAGAAGTACTCAAATGTTTTACTTAAGTAAAAGTAGCAATACCACAGTATAGAAATACTCTTGTTACAATTAAGGCCTGTTCAACATTTGACTTACGTAAAAGTATTGGCATGAATATGTAACAAAAGTAAAAGTATGCATGATTTGTTTTCAAAAGTTTGATTTTATAAAATATTGTATAAAATAGTTTATGTGGTTAACATAGTTTGTAATAATAATCTAAATCTGTAGGCCTAACAAGTAAATAACATTTTCAAATAATTGTAGTGGAGAAAAAAGTGCAATATTTGCCTCTGAGATGTCGTGGATAAAGTATTGAAAGTATTGACATTTTTTAATACTCAAGTAAAGTAAAATTACCTCAAAATTGTACTTATATACAGTACTTGAGTAAATGTACTTAGTTACTTTCCACCACTGCACACAATTAAAAGAGTACGTAAAGACTTGACTTAACTTTGAGAAACATGGAGGGCACACAGTCTACACATGCAATCCGTCCATCCGTCCAGGTCCATTTTTAAACTCAAGAGTTCAATTGTAGACACAATTTTCAGAGTTGGTTTCAATCTCCTTTTCATAATGCTTCCTCTTCCTAATAATTAGCTGCCTCCGGTTAGCTGACAATGACCCTGTGCCCTATATAACAGGGGTTCTCAAACTTTTTCATGTCAGGGATCCCAAAATGAATACTATTTGGCTGCGGACCCCAATCTGAAAGCTTGGTGTCAAAAGTGGAGACTTTGACACTGGTGTTCAGTTATGCCTGGATCGATGTGTTCAGCACACTATAAACCCAGTGTTAATTTAGTGCTAAAAAAAGAGTCTACTGCGATATATTAAACAAATTAGAATTTGTTATAAGCTAGTAGTAATGATCCACTGGTGCAGTTATGTCTTGTCTTGTCGACTTGTCCTGGTGAATGTACACTTTTGCACCATACCTGCTTGATAACATGCAGAACACGAGGGACACCCTCAAAACAGGGACTTATAGATCCTTCATGCGGATTCATGCATTCAGAATGGCACACAATGGGATAAAAGCCACATATCAACTCTGACATCTCTACTTGTGGCTGGCAACACAATGGTGTGTATTGTTTGAGCTGTGCCACAAGATGAATACAGTATATCCCCCATACTGATGTACAGAACTGATAAACTTTTACACTGGTAATAGACCGTAATTGTATTTAATTGGAGCCACAGCTCGAGGGTTGAAGGGGTGAGAGAACCACATGCAGGGCCTTCAGCAGAGCGGCAGCTAGTCAGACAGTCTCTAACTCCCATGAATTTGGCTTGATATGCACACAGTATTTCAGATATGCTACATGAGTGTGGGTATTTTACATACCTTTGTGGCCATTTAACTGACAACCTGCAGTGACTGAGCAGGGAGGATGTGTTTTCTTTAGTGCTTCACTGCTTGCTCAAGGGCACTTAAACAGGACATGATGTTTGGCAATGGGACAGAGAATACTCTCTTCTCCCTATCTCTCAGCCAGCTGTTGTCAATGCTCCAGGTATAAATTACCTAAAAAATGGTGGTTCTTTGGGGTGGTTGAGGTCCTATATAGCACCACTGCTTTACAAATAACCTGTTAATCACAGTGCCAGACTAGAGTCAAACTCAACAGTCTTCTTTCCACACACGCTGATTTTGCCAAGCCTGTTCCCTCGGCTGCGGTTACATTATAGTATAGGGATGGTGAGAATCTCGTTTGTTCATCCATTCATGCAAGCCCCTGTGGTTATTTTTCTTTATAGGTTCTGTACTGGTTCTTCAGCTTAGTTCGACCTTTAAGACAGGTGCTATGTAGCACCAAATAAATGCGGTTCTGATTATGAGACAAATAACCCCTTTTAGTGCTATTTACTATCATTTTTGTTTAGTGTATGAAAAGTTAAGCTTAACATTTACAACTTTTATTAATTCAAGATTTCTGGATTTCTTAGAACTTCCCAGGACTTGGGGACCTTTAGTTACATACATCCCAAATACATCTGAACTTCTTTTCTATCTTTTAATTTCTATCATACTCCTGTCATCTTTTTTTCCTTTCTTTCCTTTCATTCCCCATTGTGTCGTCATAGCGCATTTCACCCTCACTTTTATACCGTGCCCTCTGAGTTTTTCATCTTCCTCAGATGCCCTCTGAATTCTCCAGTTGACAAAATGCCACATTGCTCATTTCAGATGCCCCCTCAGTGGTTCCACAGCTGCTGCTCAGCGCGCACACAGTGAACAATGTCCATCTTGTCACACAAGTTAACAGAGAGGCTACGATGAATGAGGAGCACGCTTCAAACCCCATACTGTAAATTAAAACAAAGAGTTCTGTTGCAGAATGAGATACACCATTTCAAAGAATGACACGTCTTACTTACACAATTATAGATACCTTGCATTATTTGGGCAAGTTGTGGTATGGCCTGATTTCAAGGTTTCAAACTAACTTTTACAGGCAGGATCCCCTTAAGAGATACTGAACGATAAACCTTGGGTAAAGAAATCTCGCCAAAGTGGATGCACATTATTTTGGAAATGTCTTCAAATGCAGATAAATGACTTCAGATTAGGATTGAAACAGAGGACAGCAGATTTAGCGGTCATGTTTAGCAGTTGCCTCTGACCTCATTTTGATCCCAGCTTCACTTGACTTAACCCCCAAGAGCAGCACTTCTGAAGTATAGCCCAGTCCATCGGGCCAAACACTTTTGACAAAAATAGATTCACATCCTGCCTGTTGCTTATGATGTATCTTTTGTCCATGCTTTCATCACACATGCTGCAGCACAGTCCATATGTTTTTCTGACCACGTGCCATTATAATGGTAATTATTAAATGGGATAAAACCAAAATAAGATTGATGAAAAACATCCAGTTTAATCATGATCATGGTGTCGGTACAATGGAAGCAGGGCAGGGTTGGACTAAGGGAGGAGATGCTGACTACTGCAGGCTCTTGAAGTAAATTGATATCTGGTGCAAAGGTTGGAGAACACAACCTTCTGGCCAGGTCTGTGTCAGATCTCTCTAATCAAATCCTTGCTATTTCACATTTCATGCAATAATAGAATAAGGTATCGAATATTAATCAAACAATAAGCTTAAATGTTATGGTTTAAGTGAATCGTTTTAATCATACACATTCGAGCTAAAGAGGGATTCAGAGAGAAAACATGACTCCATTGACGTTAAATAGAGTAGAGAAACCCAACCACACGTTTCAGCACCCTAAAAATGTAGTTCACCAATAAAACGTACAGTACCTGGGGCTTACGTGACAACATGAAATGAGATCTCCCACAAATAATGAATCTAGAAGTTTATTGCTCAACGTATACATTCAACACGAGAGAATCTACATTCTCAACCTTCAAAGACTAAAGATAGATGTCGGACAATATAAAATTCAGATACAGGCCTATAGGTGAACTCAAGCTATAGACTTCATAACACATACATTGCAACAATGCAACATAGACAGATAACAAGCAAGAATAACTGCAATGACCGTTTAACATAAGCATTCTTCTCTAGGGTTCCTACACATTTACCAACTTTTTCTGGATCTGATTGTCATTGTTCAACAGTGGTGGAAAGTAACTAAATACATTTTGTTGCTATCGGGCAGAAACCGCTTATCTTCATATTTTAACTTTTTGTGTTTTTTCGTAAATTAACGCCTTACTTGATCATACTACAGCATCACACAAAAGTATCAGATCCACAAGCTCGAGCTTGTGGATCTGATACTTTTGCTTTTTGAATTTGAATCCTGAAAAGTAACCGTTTTGGTTTCCACCCGACAGACGATTTACTCAAGCACTGTACTTTAAGAGTTTTGTGGTACATTTGCTTTACTTGATTGTTAATTTGTTTTTATACTTCTACTCCATTACATCCCAGAGGAAAATATTATATATTATTCCACTACAATTATTTGACAGCTTTAGTTACTTTGTAGATTTGTATTATCAATACTTTTGTCTTAATAATAGAATATCATATAATATAATATAATATAGAATGACTGATAAATTGTGATGTATCATTAGGTCAAGCAACACATAATATAGTGATGAACACGTTAATGCATTACTAATGCACTAAAAGTTTGAATACTTCTTCCACCACTGTTGTTCAATATGATGAATGCTACCTTCTGCATCAGAACACTTTACTGAGATTTGTCTTCACAACAATAGATATAACATGACATAACAGTATTGACAAATGCATAAAATGTCCAGTTACGTGTGTGTATCTTAACCACTCTCAACCTGGCGTCCATATTTTGGGAATGTCATAGGCAACATTTTCAATTGTGAAATCACTTTTTAAGTGAAATTTAAAAAAAATATCTGACACATTGTGAGCTCGTAGATCGGCTATTATTTACATTATTCAACGTATGATGATGAAGTAATAGGGTTTAAGTGGTTAATTGGATATCCCCCTGTTCCCGCTTACATATTTTCCAGACTTTTGCACAAATGCCAGATTTTCAGAGGTGTGAAATTAAAGCAAATGCAATTCTATACATTCCACACCTGTGAAGGAACCCTGTTGTTTGGAATAAATTAAGCACAAAAAAATCAAAATAAAGAATATCATAATGTAGTGCGTGCACTTTGCAACAAGCTGTGGGAGTGTACAACAGAAATCAATTGAAATCTTTACATGTATACATTCAATATTCACATAAGGCAGCTGGAGAGCAACGCTTAAGTTACATACTTTGGCACTCATTCTTTTTGGTGCTGCAGAGAGTGAATGCTTATTTACCTGACTAATAATTTGAAAAAGATGTCCCGTCCCTGCAAAACACACTATGGATCTAATTTATGTTCGCTCAATTCCAAATGATGCTTGTCTGAAACCTCTGGAAGGCAAATCATTAATGGTCTTTCTTTAGTACACAGGTAAATCAGACATGTTTATGTCAAGGACCCTCATATTGAAATGTATCAGGGTGCAGACACCCATTTGAAAAGACTTTGCGACAGGGACCCCCATCAGAGGAATGTTTAGTGAATCTAACTGTCATAGAGAACAGTGGAGAGAGTGAAACGTATGACCTTGTGTGTGCATGTGAAACACATTGTTACATTCTGTCATTGGGCTAACATCTAGCTGGTGAAACGATAGAGAAACTGTTCCCCCGATTTGCTTGGGGACCCCCTGGGACCCCATCAAGGACCCCTGGACCCCACTTTGAGAACCACTGTTTAGTAATGGGCTATACCACAGCCTACCACAACATTTTAAACCGAAATGTCCATGAATCCCAATCCAACACTTGTTCACTTGAAATGGGGTATTTATATAGGCTATATTGTGACCAGAACCCCACCCCCCCCAACCCTCGTAGATTATATTCAGAAAGAAACAGTGGGGCCGGGATAGGGTTCTCCACCGCACCAGAAATCCTCCGGCTGGGGCACTTCAAGCAGCCACGTCTCCTCTCCTAGCTCTTTCTCCTTCTCCCCCTCGTCTTGTTCTTGCCGTGGCTTGCCCTCTGACCCCTCCGCCGCCACTGTCTGTAACACCTTGTAATAGTGACAGTCCCGCCCGTCGTCCGAGTCGTAAGGTGGCGCTAGGATATCCAAGAAGGCGGTGGGGCCGTCCACCGCGTCGATCTGGTGGATGTTGTCCCGCAGCGGGGTGAGCACGCACGGCCCGCTGTCCTCCGAGTACTCGCCCACCGAGCGGAGCACGGAGCGTCGCAGGGAGTCGGTCTGGGAGCCGGGCACCGGAGGGTCGAAGAGCGGCCGGTCACTGTTGTTGACGTCATCATCAGCCTCAGCACCAGCCTCCAGCCTGTCGAAGCACCTGATGCTCACCTTCAGTGGTGGAAAACATATTCACATTTTTTACTAAAAGTAAAAGTATGAATACTGAAATGTAGAAATACTCTGTTACAAGTCAATGTCTGGAATTCAAAATTCACTTGGGTAAAAGTACTGGTATCAAAATGAACTTAAAGTACCAAAAGTAGAAAGTAGTTATTATGCAGTGTCCCATTTCACACGTTTTCAAATGTATAAAATCCTTTTGAAAATAGATCTACCATTGTGAGCTTATAGATCGGCTATTTTTAAATGCCCAAAATGTATAGGGTTGAAGTGGTTAATGCATGTTTTATAATAATAATTACAAGTAACTAACTAAAATCATCAAATAATTGTAGTAGAGTAAAAGTCCAATATTTGCCTCTGAGATGTAGAATAGAAAATATTGAAAATTGGAAATACTCCAGTAAAGTAAAAGTACCTCCGAATTGTACTTATGCACAGTAATTGAGTAAATGTACTTAGTTACTTTTCACCACGGTAACCAGAAGCCTCGCCCCAAAACACGCTCGCCCCCATTTATTTTCGCAGACCAGCGGTTCTTGTATTTGTTTTACTGAGGATAAGGTTAGAAATAAGTTTAGGCCGGGTTAGGCACAGTTTTACTGCGCCCAACTTTAGAATTAGGTTAGATTTATGCATAGTTTACTGAGGTTAAGTTTAAGAACAAGGTTAGGTTTAGGCATAGATAGTTTACTGAGGTTACATTTAGGAATACCAGATGAATACCGCTCGGATTTTCCCTGGGGCGACTGTGTTTTGGGGCGAGCGTTTTGCTATTCTCCGGTCTCCGCCGCCGCTCACCTTCCCGTAGAGGACCTTCAGCATGCCGTGCATGCCCGGGTGGTCGTGCAGCGGGATGGAGGCGCCGCTCCGCAGCAGGAACACCCCCATGCTGAAGCCGTCCGTCTCGCAGATGTGCATGTACGTGACCGGGGGGCCCGCACTGGGGTCCTCCTGGTCCTTGATGGGACCCGGTTTATTATTCCGGGGCTCGATCTTCAGGTCCGCAGCCCTGACCGCCGTCACCAGCGCGTTGAGCTCGCCCTGTTTGTCCAGGAAGACCTTGTTGTCCGCGTCCACGGAGGGGTTGAAGCCCTTATACGTGACATGAGCTTGTCTGGCGATCTTCTGGATAAGAGGCGTTTTGTTGTCCCGCGGCATTATTATGTCTTTATACCGATGTTGTTGGCCGCTGATCGCTCACAACGCAGATGTCTTCTCGCCTGTAAAAGATAAAGAGTTCCTCCAAACTCACCAGGGTCGATCACGTTTTACGCACATCCACGATCACACACAATAAAAATAACGCGTATCGTGGAAATACTGTATAGTCCATTGTAATAAAAGTAAAAATTTCCCTCCAGAGACTAACCTCCCTCTAGTCATTTTTCCACCCCTATCTGATCTCCCCGTCCGCACTCACTGGGCCTGCGCCTGAAACGCAATGCCTTATGGGAATTGTAGGTTATACGAAAGTATTAGATTGACCATTTCCATGTATGGATAGATATTATTATATAAACGTATATCCAAAACCATTACAGAAACGGGTCTATGGCCCTAATAGATTCATGTTTTAATTGACATGCCGTTAATGCCAAAATGTAGTTCTGCCTTTGATTAAAATGCACTACAAGTCCCATTGGTCCCGGGGCTCCATGAAAGCTATGAGGGGAAGGCCAGACAGGCCGTTGAACTCTGCACCCCTCCCCCAAACCCGGCCATGGGCCTCTCCCAAGTGCCCATTCTTCACATCCTCTAGCACTTTTTTCATGTTTTTATGGCCGTCCTTTCTCACTTTCCTCCAGAGAGAGGACCCTCCCCACTGTATATATAATAGAAGGCAGATTGAATATATGGAACAACAAAGAACACTGTGACTGGAGATAATGGCCCTTTCAATAATGTTCAGGTTGAAAGCATTAGCATATCCTATCCACCTGTAGAGGCGTTGACACACCTGGCAAAAATCTTAATAATAGAATAAGACAGTGGTTCTCAAACTTTTTCATGTAAAGGACCGCCAAATTAATAATGTAGTTGGCCGCAGACCCCCATACGAAAATATTTTGTGCCAGGGATCCCCATACAAAAATGTATTTTTTTCAAGATTTTATTTTCTGAAAATAGCAGCTCAACAAGCTCATAACATGTCGCATCGCGAGACTTTGTGAGCTTGTTGAGCTTGCTGCTATTTTCAAATAGCCAATGTATATGGTTAAAGTGGTTAAACTTTTGATGCTCTATGAACTCATTTTGTTGGGGACCCTCTGGAACCCCTCAAGGAACCCTGGGGAGTTCAGTTTGAGAACCACTGGAATAAGAGACCAATTTTGAAAGAGGAACGAACGGATTAGCTGAGAGCACCTTTTGAGCAAGAATATTGGCAATAAATAATGACATGGCTTAATTTTTCTTTTGCATTTAACCAATCGATCCCTAGCACCCCTATTCTGAGCATGTCATAATAATATAGGCAAGCATTAAGCAAACACACTGTAGGTGTAGGTGAACATTTGACGAAAATAGCAGATCTACAAGCTCACAATGTGTCACATTGTGATGCTTTGTGAGCAAGCAGATTGGCTATTTTTGGCGAAGAGATTTGCTGAGGAAAAATAACTTATAAATACTCGAATAAAGTCTCTATTCATTGCTGGTGTTGTATTTTAAATTTGGGTATTTTTAGTCCAGTCAACTCCTTGTCATCGTGACATAAATATGTACTTTTGGCTGCAGTGGTGTATTGTTTATGCTATGTCTTTGGTCTGACGTATGTATGCCATTGCAGACATTGCTTAATTGGTTTTGTCCATTATTGCACATGCCACAACCTTCTTTCCATATTTCAATTTACATACATTTTAGGTCCAAGAGTGGTGAGAGGGGCAAGGAAGGAAGTGAGCTTGATGTATCTGACAACAAAACACGGGCTGAGTCAATGGCATGAACCAAATAAGCATATTTACAGTACATGCCTGTGTGTGTGTGTGTGTGTGTGTGTGTGTGTGTGTGTGTGTGTGTGTGTGTGTGTGTGTGAGTGTGTGTGCACGCACGTTCATCTACCTTCATGTAGCCTTCGTGTTTGTGCTTTTGGATAGACACATACAGTATGTGGGCGGGTTAGAGTATCATTTTGCATGCATGTGTCCATACATTAGTGTGTGTTGGGTTTGGCCCTACAATTGTTTGCCAGATGAAGGCAACACAAAGAAGCCGTGAATCCTCTTGAGAAATAATGAGGCCAGCTCATTTAGATCTTACCCCCTACACACACACACACACACACACACACACACACACACACACACACACACACACACACACACACACACACACACACACACACACACACAACTTCCATTTGGCTGACTCAATTAGCCACATTGTTGTGGCTCTAGAGGATGAAACCCATGTTGCTTAGAGACACATCACATCCTCCATTCTGAAACGTTCAGTCAGAGTCTAACAACTATTGGTTCATCTGAAGTTCTGTCGTTTTCACAATAAAGCAGGATCCTTATCTTGCGAAGAAGCGCGCAAAACCTACAGGAATACTAATAATCTGGTGTCAACATCTGTCGAAACGAAGGTTTTTTAGGGACAAGATACAGGGACAAGATGACCCCCATTCAATAAGAGTGACGATAGTAATGCCTATATGTAATAACTATGTGGGTAAAGGCAAATAATAGAACAGCTAGGACAGTCAGTTAAGTCCATACAATTACTTTGCTGTAATGCAGCATTTAAAACCACGCATATAGTCCATTACAATATCCAAAATTCCAGAGGATATCTATCTAGTCTCATATCACGATATCCATATAAATGTATAAGTAAGTAGCCTTAGAAACCAATGGTCCCTGAGCCATGTAGCCCATAGTCTCAGAGTCTCCTGTTTGTATAGCATGAGGCAGCTTGATGTACCAGTACATCCTCTGGACATGACGCTAGTATATCGCAGGGACTTACCCTCAATCCGACCCTTGATGCTGAGTGCCAAGCAGGGAGGCTTTGAATACCATTTTAGTCTTTGGTATGACTGGACTGGGGATTGAACCCCTGACCTCCCACTCTCAGGGCGGACACTCTAACCACAATCATGATATCTGTCTATAATATTGATATATATATATATTTATATATATATATATATATATATATATATATATATATATATATATATATATATATATATATATATATATATATATATATATATATATATATATATATATATATTCCCAGCCTTTTGAGTTCAGTATCACCAACAAACACTCGGGCAATATGGCATCTAGGTTCCCTTTTGAGGGACATGCTAAATGTGACTCTGTTGAAGATGTCTTTTATTTGCACTAATAAAGGACCTTATTTTATCCATGTCCACCAGAACTTTGTTCAGTCAGGATGTTGAAACAGTTTGCCAAGATTTTATAAAATTTTACTTCATTGTCCCCTTGGGGACAATGTCCTCTGCAAAAAGCCATGCATAATTAACACAACAGTGGACAAAAATATGAGTTAGTAGTTGAAATACACAGACAGTGATAGTTTAACGACCAGCCCGTTGTCTGCTGTTTTCATTGGGTCCCTTGCATGAAAAAAAACACTTGCATGTTTCAACGTTTCTGGGTAACAGGTCACAATTCTTGTGCGCGCAAGCTAGACTGCAAGTTTTGGTTGCTAGAACAAATATTTGTAACAAACAGTTCACTGAGGAGCAAAAGAAAAAGTCTCAAAATGGTGTTTCAGACCATATGATGAGCGTTTGGCTGACATAAAGACAACATTATTCCCTGGCTGTTTAAAATGTGCATGACTCACATTGCAGAGAAGTCAAGCAGAGCGACACAGAGACCTCATCATACTCCCATAAGAGCTGCAGCCAAGAATCTCTGAATGGAGCAACTCATTGTTTGGACATTCAGAATTAGCATACTGCAAGAGACACACGTGAATTCTCTAGCGCACGCACGCACGCAAGCACACACGCCATTTTTAACTCTAGACCTAACTCTTAACCTAAACCTACAGTGGGTGACCATTGACTTTGTCGTTTATTTTCATTCTTCTCATGCGTTTCATGCAGGGCATGTATGATTTCCACTCTGTGCCACTAGGGGCAGCAGCGGTCTACTGCCTACAGCTGCCTACAGCCCACAGCAGACAGCAAGAATATATTTGTTACTAGTTACTGTATATCCAGTCCAGCTAGTGTAGCAGTTAAAACTAATGCTCGGTGATTTTTCGACCGGTGTTCGAATCCCACGCGATGACCATATAAATCATTCATTTTAAACGTGTAGGCCTACTACATAGCCAACTGTTGTTTGAGCTGCGTCCTGTCTTAATCAATAAAATGCTGGAAGTGGAAGTTAAATGGTGAATATGATACAGTATCTCGTCTATTAGTTTGTATTGGCCAGTGCGTTATATTATATATATAATGTATGTATAATGGATTAATATTCATAAAACCAACAGACAGACTTTTATTTTAAAACATAGATCTACAAGCTCGCAAAGCATCATGGTGCAACACTTTGTGAGCTTGTAGATCGGCTATTTCCACTACTACTTTATGGGACCCCCCCCTTCTCTCTCTCTCTCTCTCTCTCTCTCTCTCTCTCTCTCTCTCTCTCTCTCTCTCTCTCTCTCTCTCTCTCTCTCTCTCTCTCTCTCTCTCTCTCTCTCTCTCTCTCTCTCTCTCTCTCTCTCTCTCTCTCTCTCTCTCTCTCTCTCTCTCTCTCTCTCTCTCTCTCTCTCTCTCTCTCTCTCTCTCTCTCTCTCTCTACAAATATATTTAGCTCATCATCAGCTATATAGTCTCAGTTATCTTGGCATATGCTTACATTTTTTATAAGATGATCACATCATCTGTGACAGCACGTTTAATAAACGTCGCATTTTCATATACGCTCGGCAGAATGCGTGTGTGGCTTTAGTTTGATGAACATTGAACCTCATAATAACATCACTCCGTTCGCGACTGCATACAGAACGTGTGTTGGCTCTGATGTTTAGACAGCATGGACCTCCGCTCAGGTCCTGGAATCCAGAGCCTTATGTCAAGACTTGGCTGCGAGCACATCACACGGCAGAAAGCACAAAAACCAAAGTGGCACAGCCTGTCATGTCAGATAACCCCCGACCCACTTTGGCAGTTTTTATAAGACAGGGGTTATTGGCGTCTTTTTGGTTTGTTTTATTTTATTTCCTCGTTTATACTTATTTCCTCCTCAATATTGTTTAAGAATTAATGTGCTATCCATGACATGCTGTCACCAGTTTGTCAGTTCACTGCCTGTTATTTAATGATGATCGAATATTGGCTAAATGTTTACAATTTCTTCTGTCCAAACAATGAAAAGCACTAAGAAAAGGCAAGTGAGTCTCTCTTTAATTAAGCATGATGAGCCATGTGTTTTCCACAAAACAATTGAATATCATTCAATATAATTGCACCCTTGTCATACTACTATGTTATTAGCTTTCAGTAGGCCACCACAGGCACAGACAGTGCGTTTTAGCGCAGCGCGGCCTGGCGCAGCCTGCCGCAGAGTGGTTGCGTTGCAGAGTGGTTGCGTGCGGGGGGTCGGGGGGCTTTCGTGGGAGGGGGGGACGGGTGGATCAGAGCTTAACCCTAAAACCAAAATAAAGTAACAAAAAAAAAATCCGCTCAAGAACCGCGCTCCCCCACTTCCAAAATTAGCACTAGCCTACAACACTGGCCCAGTCTCTTGCCAAACCGGTTATGTTAATCATATGCAGCCTATTCCAAATAAGCCAAGTGAGGAACTCTGCTATCAGGTTCCCCCTCCCCCCTACAGTACCTCTGTAGGCCTATCTCTTCTATCAAAGTATTTGTTCAGATACAAATTCAGAGCGGCCAATTTTGATATTTTTAATGCGCCTACATGAAGTTAGAGGGATGGGCAGAAATGGTGTAGGCCAGTGGTTTTCAACCGTATTCCCATCAAGGACCCCCAAATTGACACATATTAGCCCAGGGACCCCCATTTGAAAAGATATGCCAGGGACTCAACCATTTAGATTTCTTGGGCGTCCCAATCTACACTGTATCATCATCATCAGTGTTCATTTAACTCTGAGAGTGTACAAATGGAACCAAATGGACCCGTCAGGGTCCATTTGGTTCCATTTGTACATTAAGAGTTACAGACACATAAGGGTCAATTTGGTTGCTAACTATTAATTTGGCTGGGGACCCCCTGGAACCCCCTCAAGGACCACTGGTGGTCCCCGGACCACTGGTTGAAAACCTCTGGTGTAGGCTATTTTCAACTGTTGATGGGTTTTTCTTTCTTCACAAATGAATTCTACTTTGTTGTACAACAGTGTCCCATAAAAGTAGTGAAAATAGCCGATCTACAAGCTCACAAAGTGTTGCATTATGATTTGAATTCCGACTGAAAACGCCACCCTTGCGTCTCCGTGTGTACAACCAAATACGCATCTTTCCTGCACCGATGACGCTTGGAGCTTTTACAGCGCTGCTCCTACACTACCACCGTCAGCAACAAGTGGACATGGAGTAAATGTACTTAGTTACTTTCCACTTAGTTACTTTCACGTGCATATAAATGAGCCACGCGGTCTTATAAGAATGAAAACAAACGCCTCGCTGTTGGCCATGGATCACTTGACGGTCGTCTGTTACGGTCATGGATGAACTCAAAATGTTACTTGAGTTCAATCAAAGTAAAAGTACAAAAGTATTGGCAAATATACTTAAAGTACTGAAATGTTTGAAAATAGCTGATCTACAAGCTCACAATGCGTCGCAATGCGTTGTGAGCTTGTAGATCGGCCATTTTCAAATAGACTATGTGAAATAGGGCAAATAATGTATGTTTTATAATGTAATGATTTATATCTGCAAAGTAACTAGTAACTAAAGCGTTCAAATAATGGTAGTGGAGTAAAAGTACAATATTTTCCTCTGAGATGTAGTGGAGTAGAAGTAAAAGTAAAAACAGCAGGTCATAGTGCTTATAGCGTGGGATTCGAACCCGGGTCGTAAAATAACCAGACGTCAGTTTTAACCGCTACACTAACTAGACTATTTCATCTACAGAGGAAAGAGGTAATATCTTACTATACAGAAATTGATGCGGGAAAAAAAAACATAAGACGTCTGTCTGTCTGCCTCTCTCTCTCTCTCCACAGACTTTTGAGACAGACAGACAGACAGACAGACAGACAGACAGACAGACAGACAGACAGACAGACAGAAACCAATGTGTATCTGAACATTTCTGAAATGACAGAGATGCGTTCCTGACTGCCCGACGCTGAACAGAAAACCCAATTTAAACGCTCTAAGCACACGTAATTATTGCTAGTTATTATTATTATTAATAATAATAATATAAGACATCTGTCTGTCTGTCTGTCTGTCTGTCTGTCTGTCTGTCTGTCTGTCTGTATGTATGTCTGTCTGTCTCTCTGTCACAAAAAAAGTGACTCCAAAGCGGCACCTTGTGGTAGTATTTGGAACTTAAATTTACTGCAAAGCGGGTGAGCCAAATGAGTGAAGTGATTCTCTTATGAAAAGCGACAAAGTCAATGGTCACCCACTGTAACCCCTAAACCTAACCCTAACTCCAACCCAAACTCCTAAATGCCTAATCCTAACCCTGACCTGACCCCAACCTAAATCATATCCTAATGGTTGTAACCTTTAGCTCTTAAAATCTTTGTTAACCATGGATACAACATTTATCTTGTGGGGTCCAGGAAAATGGTCCTCACAAGGTCGATTTCTCAAATTTTGTCGGGGTATCTGGCGCTCATAAGTATAGAAATACCTCGTACACACACGGACGAATGCACGCACACACACAGTAAACTTTCAAATGCAGACAGGCAATTGTGCATATACATGCACTGCATATGAATACACATGAATATATATGCCTGGCACACACACAAAGTATTCCTCTTTCCCTCAGAATCAGCATCTTGAGACAATAAGACTATGATAAGTGTCTGACTGTTTATGGATCACTTACAGCCACCAGTCAACGTGGCCTTTGTGCTCTCTCAATACACACCCTGTTCTGTTTTAGCAGTTGCCGTAATTTTGAGATGTATTCTGCCGCTCAAGACATGAGTAGTCTTTTATTCAGTGCCCTGTGTGGCCTCTTCTCGAAGAGAATGAAATGACCTCTGTTGTTGTTGTTTCAAAGGACGCTAACAGTCCTGGCCAAATATGAAAATTCATTAGCTCACTGGAAAAAAAAAAGAGGCTGCATAACTCGAGGGCCAACAATAGAAGGCGATGCAATGCAAACGTTTGTTCTTTGCGTTGAAAAGCTGCTTTCTTTGGGGAAGGGGTTTCTTGAGGATTTTGTAAGGTTTGTGAATGAATTATTCTTATTAACACACAAATCTTGTTTAACATAAAAAATGAAATTAAAAATGTGCATCTTGGAAAGGTTTGCTCTTTCTTAGGGAGTCCTGTTTGGTTCATGAATGAATGGGTCTTAATGTACACACACAAACTATGCTTGTCATGCAAAATCATGGTTTTGCGTCATATTCCTTACAGTTATGTACATATTCATGTTAAAGTAATGACGTATTAAGCCAGTGTACAGTATGCTTTTATACTACAGGAGGAGAGTTTGAAGAGAAATGTTATTAATGCAAGACCGCCTTGTTTTAGAAAAATAAAATAATTTCCGCTTGTCCTTGGTTAAATCTGAACAAATTGCCCATTGCCTTTTGTTTTAGACTGCTTTACAAACTTTTTAAATCTTTGTTCATGAACTTGGCTCGAGGTTCCTTGAAGGGGTTCCAATTGAACACTTACAGGTCTTTAACTCTGAGAGTTATGGGGGTCCTTGATATTAAGACGTTTAAGAACCACTGACTTCTGAAGAAGAAAGCCCACAAAGGAAGAAGGCCCACAAAGGAACTAGATGGCGTCAAACAAGACACAAAATGATGTGAATGCTCTCTATGAGCAGTTGTCTAGTGTGGGATGTGGCCTGCTGTAGTATTTCCTGCAGGCAATAAATGGTGCTTTTATTTGGCTCTTTTCCTCTCACCTTTGACACCAGAACTGTAAGTCTTCAGTTCTGTCATTGTCAGAGGTTCCGAGGCCAAGGTTGCTGATGTTTAAGGCAGAAGCTTTTGAAATATTACACAACTCCGGGGTGTCTCACAGAAGACTGCAGTTATTGTGGCGCTGTATTTTCTTTGCAGTTCTACATCAGTAGCAAGAAAAGTCGGTCCCTATGGATTTGATATGATTGTGCCAGAACCACTTTGACTGAATGCGTCTCCCATAGCTTCTCGTTGTAGCAGTGCTTGAGGCAACTCAAGCTTTGTGTTTGTTAAAAGCTCAAAAGCACCAATTTCTTTCTTTATTCAGAAGTTTTATATAATGTTTTTTTGCTTTGTCTACCAACAACCAAACACTTCATTAGTGTGTATATGCCTCTAATATTAAGTATCAGGATATGGAGCGAAAGGTACTTTGATATTAAATCATCAGTGCATTTCATCTCATAACATGAACATGACTACCATAAATGAAGCACCGTGAATGGCCATATGTTTAGCCCATTCACTATGACTCATGGTATACTTGACATTACAGTACTGCTGACAATCTTCCAAAACATACTGTATATCCCTTTTCTTTGAGGAAGCCATTAGATTTTATTAATCTCAGAACAGTATGAAAATCAACTCGCAGAAAGTTGGGACTCCAGGGACTAGCCAAATAGACCCGGGAGAAAAGATTTGATTTCCGAATGAAATTCAAACATCCATGACTTATTAACCGTGCAATGATGTTCAGCCAACAGTGAATCAATTGTTCAGTTTTTAGAAAATATAAAAAAATAAAGCCATTAGGTGGCTTAAGTGGTTAATCAGACTAAACACACATACACGCACACACATCTATTTGTTGACATATAGTATTTATTGATTGATTTAAAAATTGAAACAGCACAGAAGTACAGTAAAACACTTCAAGTTCAAGTTCAAGTATTTATTTGCCATTTCAAAACAAGTTTGATAGGAAATTGTCTTGGTGCTTCCTCTCACATACAAGACATCACAATAAACAACAGCACAAAGACAAGAACAAAAAGAGACACAAGAAACAGAACCAAACCAGGACCAAGCTGCAGCTTTGGCACATGTATACAGTACAGACAGTAGAAGAAACTGCTTAGTGCAATTATGTAGCAATTTTTAAAGTGCATAATTAAAGTGCATACCGTCTAGTTTGTGTTTGTAGTGCAAGAGTGTCGTTAAGGTGCCTGACTGCTTGGAGGTATGTGCTGTCTCTAAAACGGGAGGTTCTACTCCCAATGCTGCCATATCTCCTACCTGATGGGAGGAGATTGATAAGGTAATGGGCTGGATGGGAATGGTCGGCTATGATTTTTTTAGCCCTCTTCACCAATCTAGTGGGGTAGAGTGATGACAGCGATGGAAGGCTCGAACCAATTATCCTAGCTGCCTGACGTGTAACCCTCTCCAACCGTGTCTTGTCCTGTGCGGTTGTATTGCCGTACCAGACAACCATGGAGAAGGTGAGCACGCTCTCAATGACTGACCTATAGAAATGTATCATAGCTGTTTTACTGACCTTGAACTTTCTAAGCTGCCGCAAGAAGTAGAGACGCTGGTGGGATTTACTGACCTTAAGGCTGGTGTTGAGTTCCCATGATAGGGATTCGTGGATGGTGGTTCCGAGGAACCGGAACGAGGAGACCCTCTCAACCTCTACTCCATTTATGGAGAGAGGAGGAAGGAAGGTTTTATTCTTTCTCCTATAGTCAACAACCAACTCTTTGGTTTTTGAGATGTTAAGTATGAGATTATGGTTCTCACACCACCTCACCAGGTCATCTATCTCATTGCGATAGCCAGATTCATCACTGTTTGTGATTAGGCCTACCACAGAGGTGTCATCTGCAAATTTAAACAACAGGACAGAATTAGTGTGTGATTGACAAAAATATGTGTAGACAGAATATAGGAAAGGAGAAAGAACACAGCCCTGGGGGGCACCTGTGTTCAAAACCTTGGATTGTGAGATTAATTTGCCGACTTTGACAGCTTGTTTTCTGTCACTTAAAAAGTCATAAATCCATTTGCAAATGGATTGTTTAACACCCAGTTCCTGTAGGGTTTGGATCAACTTAACAGGAACAATGGTGTTAAACGCAGAACTGTAGTCGACAAATAAGATACGTGCATATACAGGCACAACCCTGGTTTCCAGATGTTGAAGGATAGAGTGCAAACACAAGGACACTGCATCGTCAACACTTCTATTTGCCCTATAGGCAAACTGATGGGAATCAAGTGAGATGCTGGACATTAATCTACACACCAGCCGCTCAAAAACCTTCATAATGACCGATGTTAAGGCAACAGGCCTATAATCATTAAGACAGGTGATTGTTATTCTTCTTTGGGACTGGGATGATCACTGCTGACTTAAAACAAGCAGGCACGATAGAGTGTAGCAAGGACTGGTTAAAGATGGAAGTGAGGACTGGTGCCAGCTGGTCGGCACAGTGTTTAAGGGTGGCAGGCGACACGCCGTCAGGCCCTGCTGCCTTTCTGGTGTTTTGCTGGCGGAGCTAAAAGGACACAAAAAAGTCCTGGGAACTTGTTTCCATTGTGGTCCTATGATTTCAATTCATCAACAGAGCATAGAATTATTAATACATGTCATCAACAAATATAAATAGCTATAACACAAAACAGAGGAGAAAAAGGAAAAATGGTGGCATTGTGTATGTCTTCACTTCAAAGGGATTTAATATCTATCTCCACTCCACTAGTTTTCTGACAGATGCTTTTACATGCCAGTTTTGAAAGATGCCAGTGATTCACATCGTTTAATGGATGATGTCAGGGCATTCCACATTATGGTGTTGTAGAATAAAATAAGAAAATAAGACATTTTTACCCATCTTTGTGCTAAATTTGGGGGGTACCAGATCGGAGGAGCTGGGTGTCACTCAGTCTGGAGAAAAAACCCTGCGCTTCTCGGTTAATCGAAAAATGTTGATAATCGATAGTTGCAGCCCTAGCTGTAAGTTTGAAAGCAACCACTACACAGCCAGAAGTTCCAATCATTTACTGTTGACATTAGATGTATAAGATTGACTAGGTGTGGTTTTGAAGGGCCATTCCGAAAAAATGGATGCTCCGTATCTCGAGTGTAAATTGGTCTCATCATGTCTGGGTGAAGTTATCCAGCCAAACGGTGTGTTTTCACTGCAACAGGTTGACAAGACTTACAATGTCTCATCCATCACAACAAATGTTGAGTGTACACACATACACACGCAGCAAACACTTTCTATTGTGCACCGTGCGTCATTCACGCTTGGGCTGTAGACCCTGAACAACTGGTTGAGATCTCTGGATTAAGAATGATGATGGACAAAACTACACTCTCTCTCTCGCGCGCACACACACACACACACACACACACACACACACACACACACACACACACACACACACACACACACACACACACACACACACACACACACACACACACACACACACATTAGCATGTGCACACACGCGTACAAGCACGGGTGACGTTAGTGGAGAAAACTGTAATTCCAGCAATTCTCTTTGTTTTGAAGATGATGTGTGGGAAAGAGAGTGATGTCTTTTGGCTGGATGAGGCCAATTCATTTTGAGAATAAACCCAGGGGATCTTGTTTATGGAACTGGATTCGGACCGAAACAGATTTTAGAGGTTACATTGGGCAGGAATTCATTATAGCATCATACGTTCCCTAAGACCATCAGTTTTATAACATTAATATAATGTATTACTGTATGGTGTGGTGAAATTTCCTAAACCCGTGCCTTTACATGTTTCAGAATTAATTGAATCCCAGCTTCCATATTCTGGGGGGACATTAGCCAAACATAGCCGATCTACAAGCTCACAACATATTTTGGCATAGAGATTTGGTGTAGACGTAAAAAATTAAAAAAAGAAGAAAGGAGGTCAAAGAAGTGCAGTTGCAACTCAGGTCCATTCTATTTTAGAATAAAGGGTTTAAGAGGTTATTAATACATCATCAAACAGTAGACAGTTTGAACTCTTGAACCAAGTAGAAGAGCAAAGGGGAAAGTGCATGAAAAACACCCATAGAATAGTTTTACTTTCACACAGCTTTAATATCATTTCAGTGTTTCAGTTTCTGCTCCAGTTTTTCTCTTTCCAAGAAAATATTAATGGAGGAAAAGCCCATTTGAGTAAATAAGTAATTTTAGGATCAACTTTCCAGATGAAATCCTGGTACTTTTTTCTCCTTCTTCTGTATGACAGCTCAGAGGAGTTCAGTTAATTGGAAAACAATGGAGTGGAACTAGTCCATATATCACTGCAGTTGATGTTTCAACAGAAAATCACTCCTTTGGTCAAATCCCTGGGTGTCTTTAGTATTTCTATGACCTGACGCGCTCCTTGTGATGAAGTGCTCTTTAAGAACTTGGGATGGTTTAACCATGTGATGAAGTGTTCTTTAAGCACTTGTGGTGGTTTGTTTGCTATTTTGAGCATGTACAAATGTAAGCACTAAATGTAAGAACATGTTAGTGTTGGTCTGTGTTCTCTCACAGGCTCTCAACCTTCTTTATTCTGCATGTTATTCAGGAAAGAACCCTCATTCCTAATTTCTACTGTATGTCTTTAAAAAGGTTTACTTTGTCCACTTTTTATTTTCATAATTTTCTTTGTTTATTACTTTGTTTCCCCATATACGTCTTCTTTTTAAACTTTCCTGGTTACATACACTGAATGGAACGAGGACGCAATTGGTGATGAGCTGTGAGCATGCTTAAAAGTGAGTTACAGTAGCTTGACCTATAGCCTACAGTACCGTCCAACATTACATAAGAAACAATTAATGTTAATTGCAAATGATCTATAACAGTTAGATATGTTATAACGTGATAGACGTTATAACGTCTATCAAGTATTTTAATACATTAATAATGTATCTTGTTAAAACATTACATGTTGCCTCTCAGCCAATCAAGACAAAGGGATATTCATCAATGGTTTAATTTTGTGGCAGTGCATTAAACCTTTGAACCAATAGATAGACAGACAGCCCGACTGACAGAGCGCTTCACGAGCTGCATGGTCACAGCCAAAAACAGGAAAATGGGTCCAGATTTGAGATTTGAAATTCCGTGTTTAGGCACAAGGAAAACAGGGAGACATGTCCACATAAAGAATCAGTATTGTATGGGGCTTGCGTAAATGAAAGCTTTTAAGTGGGCTCCCAGTGATGTAAATGAAACCCTTCATAGCATGGACTGATTCATAGCCACTTCTCGGCACCTTTCATAACATTGACACACGTAGGATGTGTGTGTCCTATACGACAGAAACATAGGGCCCCGTTTCTTGCAGAAAAGATTGTTTCTATTAACAGTTCCATGTACTGTATGGTCCAATATTGGACACATTTATAACATGTACAGTAGGGCTGGTAAATTAATAATTTCGAATATTCCTCGAATATGGGGGAAATATGTAGATTCGAATATGAAAATTAATATTCGAATTTAAAAAAAAAATCTTTATTTGACAGGACCAATACAAAAAACAATGTATTATCGGATCCAAGCACTTGATACATTGTTTTTTGTATTGTCCCTGTCAAATAAACTTTAAAAAAACAGCCCTAATGTACAGTACAATGATTAATTGGTGCATTTTAATTCACCTACACAGCCATTATCTCAGTGTAAAGACTACACATGTGTTTCACACTCCCCATTTCCGCTCTCTAGCGTTAATTTCAGAGTGACAAATGTCCTTGACTTTCTGCAGCAGCCAGCCTGATACTTGTTTCACATGAGCAGCCGTGTGTTTGTAACTGCTGTTATTAACAATGCAAGAGAAATGACAATATTCATCCACTCATCTGATAAGGGAAGATGTTGCGACGATCCCACTCCCAGCCACGCCATATTATGTCCCTAACAAGGAGATTTACATGCGCCATTCCCATATCGATTGCTTTTAAACTTCGTCAAAGGAATGACTGTACTGCACTGTACACACAATTACTTTTCCGATGCTTTAACGTACTCCTCCAGAAAACATGAGAGCCGTGTAACATCTATACCTCCTTCCAGTGTGACTCACCTTCTGGCTGCTTACAATGGGCCTGTCCATACATGCATTCACAGATCCCACATACTGTACATTCAGATGGATAGATGTACACACACACACACACACACACACACACACACACACACACACACACACACACACACCTGTCTGTGAAATAGCAAATGCATAACTTTCAAACACACTCGCGCACATGCCTGTTTTCATGGGCCTGATGGCAGGGTTGACTGTAGAAGATTTAAAAAAGAACTCTCAACCTTAAATTTCCCGCTCTCTTTTTTTTTAATGATATCATTCTTTGTTTAAGTAGATAAATGCTTTCATTTACATGAGCATCTTCATGGGAGATATTGTTGTTGGTTTGGGGGTTGCAGATGGTGGGGGAGGAGATCTTCCCATTGCTATGCTGATGTTCTGCATGTCAACTAGTTAGGGACGCTCCTCAATGGTCTGCTGTAGCTGTCTTTTACCTTTTTTAAATCAGATATACTGTAGCTGGATGTGTTTAAAAACCCTGCTGTTTAACCTCATTGTACAAGTGAGGCTTTTTACATTTCTGGTAAAATCAATGAAATGATGAGACGTCACAAACAGGATTTATTTTTTAGTTGTAGTTATAAGTTCCCAAATATTGCTTAAAATGTACCATATAATCTATGTTATACATTTTGTGCTCACATGAACTGAATCCACTGACTTCCTCATGAGCCGGCAGTTCCAAATGGTGTAAAACTATACTTTGGAACAAAACTTGCTTAACTGTACCCGAAGTTGAGATCAACTTTAAATGTGGTCTTTGCCAAGGTGGGCTCGAGGCTGGGGGGTTGGGAACAGGGGAAGACAGTGTCGGGGGGCAGGAAGGATCCACCTCCTCCCACCTCCCCCCACCAGGCCCTTTGTTCCCCGATGATGTATGAGACAGCGTCTCCCTTGGAGTACCGCAGGAACACGACAGCCAAGCCACAACGCTGTCCCCATAATGGAGACTGATGAGCCTGCTCCTGTCCCCTCCGCTTTGTCCACTACTAAGATTGAGTCGGCGGGGCTCTCCAGGCGCCGACGGGGCCCTTGGACGGCCACGAGAGGGGCCCTCGTATGGGAGAGCTCAAACCGGCGGCGGCTCGCGTCTTGCAGGGCCAGAGCGCTGACGGACGGGTTGTGGACGGACGGATGATGGATGACTGGGTGCAGGGGTGGACGGGTGGACGGGTGACAGTGGTTCTGGGGTTCCTGTCCGCAGAGAGAGACATTCCTGAGATGACTCGGTATTCTTATAACACAGGTGCTGGTCAAGATAGAAGTATAAGGAGAGAGACAGACAGAGCGAGAGAGGAAATGTAGAAGATGCAAAGAAGGACATTCCTGAGTTTGGGATGAGAGCGGGATAGATGGAGGAGTGCAGTAAAAGAGGATGTGAGTGGGATGGTATGCAACAGTGATTCTCACCCTTTTTAATTTCATGGACCCCCAGGTTGATTAGGGTAGGCCACAGACCCCCATTCGATAGGATTTGTATTCTCTGGAACCCCAGTCTACACAAATGGACCCAAATCGACAGTATATGGGTCCATTTGGGTCCATTTATACACTCGGACCCCATAAGGGTCCATTTGGTTCTTAACTATCAACCATTTAGCTGGGGATTCCCCTGGAACCCCGTCAAGGAGCCCTGGGGGTCCCCAGACCCCACGTTGAGAACCATGTGTGCTAGTGTGTGTTTCCTTACAAGCGGTTGCACCGTAACGGGAGGACAGGTGTGGAGAAACCTGGCGGGGAAGGGTTAAAGAGAGGAGGATGCTGGGAAGAGAGTGAGAGTGAGTGAGTGTTTGTGGGTGTAATGTCTGTGTGTACACGTGCGTGCGGAATGTGCATTTTATGGGAGCTGTGTGTGGGTGTATTTCCGAGCGTCCCGTGTGCATGTGTACGTGCATTCACGTGTGTGTGTGTGTGCGATTATCAAAGGGAAGCCAGATATGGTCTGTCAGAGCCGGAAGCTCATTGAATGAGCAAAATACAGTACTACCTTATCAACAGGGTTAACATAGAGGGTGTGACACAACACACACACACACACACACACACACACACACACACACACACACACACACACACACACACACACACACACACACACACACACACTTTCAACCCGCTTCTCGATTACTCTATTAATCAAAAAAGTAAAGAAATTGACAGATACACTGCCAGAGCTTGTGCTAGTTTGTCCAGCATTGCTTTAATAGAGCCACCCCTCAATACCACATTTCCTGCATGACTCCCATATCATGAGTAGTTCATCTGATTTTGAGTCATGTGGCCTAGAATAACATGCCCCGATGATGTCACATCAGAGTCTAGAGAGGTGGTGTGCTGGTTATCACTGATCACTGGTTGGCCAATACCTTATTTTGATAATAACGCACACACACACACACACACACACACACACACACACACACACACACACACACACACACACACACACACACACACACACACACACACACACACACACACACACACACACACACACAGTGACAATGATACATGCCACAACAACAGTGTGGAAGAATACTGTGAAACAATGCTCCTTGTATTGCTCTTGCAATATTTTGGACTTATTGTTTTTGTATTTTGATGAGTGACTAAAGGTTTCCTTGAAACAGAGAAGCTGCTATTTGTCTTGACATGAAGCGAATGTCAAGTGAATACCAGAGCAATCATTTTGATTTCTAAATCATCAGGGACACTAACATGATTCACTACAGAAATCATGCAGTTCATGATTCATTCATCCTCATATTTCTGTGGCAACAGCACTGACCACAATGTCCTGAGTCTCATACTGTACAAAGTACAACACCATACATTCCCTCCATGACAATAGCATCCATATTAGCTCTTGTCACACAGTGTATGAGGGACAGAGTGGATTCTAATTCTAAGAATGAATGATTTCAATTACTTT
Source organism: Gymnoscopelus microlampas (assembly GCF_963454915.1). NCBI lineage: Eukaryota > Metazoa > Chordata > Actinopteri > Myctophiformes > Myctophidae > Gymnoscopelus > Gymnoscopelus microlampas. The sequence goes on from NC_139951.1 coordinate 17,237,624, forward strand.
TGTTATTATTTTAATAATTTAAGAATAGCCAATCATTTTCAACCAATTTAGCCACTATACCAATTAATCCTCCCCACACATTTATGTGTTGCCACTGCTGTTCTATCACCTGCCAGTGAGGAGCCTTTTGATTGATTGATTGAATACTTTATTTAGAAGTTTGCAGAGAAAAAGCACATGGAAGTACAGTTCACAATACAAGGTCAACAAATAGGATTGAAAAATACCAGAAAATGTGTTTCAAATGGGGTCCTCTCGTAATCAATTCATAGAGACAAAATGACAGACAGATAAACACTACTATGCAGAACACCATATAAACAGCCCGAGCTACCCGTACGATATGTGCAGCAACAAATATCACCCTCCCCGGCCGGCTTCCAGGGTCCACTTGTAATTCCGACCTCCTATTATTCCGACCTCCCAGAGATTAGGGTTAGGCTTATTATTATTATAATAATTAAAAAAAAAATCCCTTATCTCTCACCACAAGACACAACAACTGGGCAACCAGCTGACCGTGAGAGCTTTTGCACCATGTACGTAGCTCACAGTTAACCACTTAAGCCCCATATACTGTACTTCTACAAGCTCACAATGCTTCACAATGCGACACATTGTTGTGAGCTTGTAGATCTGCTATTTTTAAAGATGTTTAAACATTCCTGCCTATAAGGATAGGGTCAAAATAGGGACACCAGGTTGAAAGTGATTAATGTCATAATGTGCAAAAGTCCCCACTATATGCTAGCACATATTAAAAATATATATTTTAGTGAAGCATGAGGGGGGAATCTTGACATCTCAGAATAAGGAAGTGAAAATGATCATTTGAAGCCAACTCATAGAGTACAGAAGGTCATAGGTCAGTTTGTGTGTGTGTCTGTGTGTGTATGTGTATGTGTGTGTGATGACTTCATCACAATGACTTCACGGTGCTAAATATAGCGTCTCTGTGAATCAAGTATGAAAAGACGTATAAAAAATGAGAGAGAAATGGGGAAGGTGACATTTGATATTGGAACTGTATTTCTAGAACTCTTTTTGTTTGTAGTTTTGCAATAGGTTTCAAATGTGTTTGCGTTTCCCCAGTTATTGTGGAATGTATTAATGCGATAACAAGACTTGAGTCTAAAAGCCTGCTATCAGCCCCTAGAGGCCTGGCTGCTTACACAAATAAAGTTATTATTATTATTATTATCACACCCAGCGGACCAACGTGATTTGAACCGACCAACGACAAAAGCATTCAAATGAAATAAACTAAAGAATTGTAATTAAATGGCTACAAAGTGCTTCTAAAAAGACAAATCTGGGGTCACCAAAATCTTTTTGTTTTGTTTTTTAGATTTCTTTTTTTTTGTTTTGGCATTTACTACATGATTTGCCAGTGATAATGAGTAGAGAGACAGGAACGAACACAGTGTAGATTGGAGAACCAAAGATAAATGTTTGTATGAAATGGGGATCCGTGGCCTAATGCATAATATGTAACTGGGGGTCCTTGAAACTAAAAAGGTTGACAATAACTGGATTAGGAGATATTTTGTGTTCAAGGTTGACATCTTGGCCTGAGTGTGGTGCTAGAGTAAAGGTCATGGGTTCACTCAAATATTTACGGTTCATCCTGTGCTCAGCATGCTTCATGGCAATGGGCCTATTAGATAGGCCTATTTTGATATCTTGTGTGCAAAATGAAATGTATGTAGGGTTAATGAATGTGCTGAGCAATTTGGCATAGAAATCCAGGCAATATCTCTTTAAATACAGTATCAACTGATCAGCCGACTAACTGACCAACCAATATGAACTTAACCACCTTGTATACGTCACTGACTGGAGTCCCCCAGGGCTCTATGCTAGGTCCACTGCTTTTCCCTTTAAACCCAATACACCCAATACACCCAATTTAACTGAAAATCGAAGATCTCCAAGCTCAAGATCTGTAATCTTTGCAGAGTAGGGATGCTAGGGGGGTTAATATAAAACTGATCTGAGGGGAACACAACACACATGATATAGTGTGTAGACTACCCTGTATATGATCAACACAACTATTAACTGCAGGTTTTCGAAAGTATTTGCGTTTCCCCTGTTACCATAGAATGTATTCATCCGATAACAAGACTTGAGTCTAAAAGCCCCGCTATCGGGCCCTAGAGGCCTCTCTGCTTACACAAATAAAGTTATTATTATTATTACACCCAGTGGACCAACATGGTTTGAACTGACCAACAGCAACAGCTGTAAAATGAAATAAACGAAAAGAACCGTAATTAAAAAGCTTGTGCTAGAGGCAAGGTCATCATGGGGTCACCATTTTTAAGTTTTTTAAGATACTTTTTTTTGGCTATTTGCATAATCCAAAAGAATTCAGTGTAACATGTCATCCCTTCACAATGACTTTTTTATACCGTTTACCCTTCCCTAAAATGTTCAAATTATATACAATACTGTATAATAGCCTAGTACCCTGGCTCTAATCAAAACATCTATTCCTGTTGCCCTCATGTAATATTTGTGTATGTGGCTACGTTGTATTTCTGGTCCAGTGTCGATACAATTAACCACTTATGGGGTGGCAAATTCCTTTAGATTTAGTGTAATCTGTGGACAAGATGATCCCGACTGCTGCACAAAAGTGTTTGTACTGCAGTGTCTATATGCAATAGCGTGGGCCTTTTCGTGTAACTGTGTGAATGGATGTGTGCGTGGTACAAAATATGATGTATGTTTATTCTGTGGCCCCTCTATTACATTCCAATGTGCCGTGTTATTGTGTATAATAGCGTGTACTCAGATAGCGCCCGCTGTCACGTATCGTATCACACTTATCGATCGGGCGACACTTGGACCCAGATTCAATGATGTGGAAATATTGGACCTGTGTTATTAGAGGTCTCATTCATCTCTCTTTCTCTTCCACTCCCAATCTCTCTCTCTCTCTCTCTCTCTCTCTCTCTCTCTCTCTCTCTCCCTCTCTCCCTCTCTCCCTCTCTCTCTCTCTCTCTCTCTCTCTGATAGTATCAGTCCATCTCCACTAAATGACGGATCATCCCTCCATAACAGTGAAACAGTGAAAGTGGTCCAATTCATCAGCCCTGATCCCCTCGTTGCTTTATTTGTGGGGGTGGTGTGTGTGTGTGTGTGTGTGTGTGTGTGTGTGTGTGTGTGTGTGTGTGTGTGTGTGTGTGTGTGTGTGTGTGTGTGTGTGTGTGTGTGTGTGTGTGTGTGTGTGTGTGTGTGTGTGTGTGTGTGTGTGTGTGTGTGAGTGTGATACTCTGTGGGTGGGGGTGAGGGCAGAACCCTTCTGTTTGATCTTTCTCTCCCAGAGGACTTTCTCTCTGATGTGGAGTGTTGTCTCTCTCTCTCTTCTCTTCTCTCTCTCTCTCTCCTCCAGCATAAGACTCAATGGGAGTCTTATAAGTGGTTTCCTCTTACAGGATGTTGCGTCCTCATCACAGTCGCGTCAACTTGGTGGGAAACACACATATTCCTACTGATAACAGAAACAAATGTTCATTTTAAATTCATAATTCTTTTACTGTTCACGGCGAATGCAGAATAATAATAATGTAACATGATATGCGTGGGGAATGCATTTTGGATTTCGGTATTCTTGAAGGGTTTTCATCTATAAAAGCTGGCAACCTAGGTAAATGAGTCACTTTATCTGATTTGTCCAGCCCCGGTTCCAGGGAAAGAGTTTAGTTTGGTTCCCAGGCTGAATGAGTCTCCCTCACAAAAAGCTCTGTTCCTTAACAGATTGGTTTCAATATGAGCCAATCTTGGAATAGAAATAACAAATAATTTTGAAAGTTCATCATTAATATCTCTTAAGCACTTTACCACAAAACAGTTCTAATGTCGAAAATAGCCGATCCACAAGTTAACAACGCATCGCATCGGTTGAGAGCTTGTAGATCGTCTATTTTCCCACATTTTCTAATCTAATATTCTTTTGCCTATAAAGACATGCCCAAAATTGGGATGCCAGGGTTAAAGTTCTTAAAAACAGATGATCCAGTCCTTTAAAAATGCTTTACATAGGCCAAAAGACATATACAGTTGCTTTCCTTCCAACAGCTGAAAATGCCATCAGTTGTTTATTTCTTTGTTTGTGACAAATCTTTCGTTCTTTTGTTCATTCCTCCTTTTCCTGTGGTGAGTTGTGGACCATCTCGGTATTCTCTGTATAGTCCATTCAGCCAGGCAGGCAGTCAGTCAGTCCACAGGGCATATGCAGGAAGAGCTACAGCTGTTTTCTAGACTAGACGCGCACTCATGCATGTACGTGTGTACACCCCAAGTGCGCGAACACACACACACACACACACACACACACACACACACACACACACACACACACACACACACACACACACACACACACACACACACACACACACACACACACACACACTTATGCACACAAACAAATCCTTAAGGACTTGCAGGGTCTCACCATTATTTCTTTGTTTCCCCAATTTTGAGCCTCAGAAAAGCTCCTCAGTGGATGAACACAAATAGGAACTATATAGGAATATATAGGAAACCCCTATGTGGCCTATTTGAAACCCACAAATGCTGTTTTCTATTAAACACATGAACCCTTGCGCCCCTATGTTGGGACGAACATTAGGCAAAAGTAGTCAAACTAGCCGATCATGTAGATCGGCCATTTCTAGTCCATGTCTGTGATGTCCATAAGTTCATCTTTTACCATGGTGCAACCTCTCTTCATTCGTATCATTTGCATAAATTATGTACAAATTTGGTCAAAATCCAATAAATTACTATATTTTCCACTTTTAGTCGACTTGGAAGGATGATCATAGAGTCTAAGTGAGTCTATGTTTTGATGTAAAACTCTTGCCATAATGGACTCATGCAAGCTTCTCCTCATTAGCATAAGTTGCATAAATTATGAAATTAGTATGCCGAAACCTGGAAATGGCCATATATTTTATGTATTTTTGTCCATTTAGAAAGGTGATCTTAAAGTTTAAAGGTCATTTTACTCCAGATAAGACCTTTTTTTTTTTTTTTTTTTGTAATTTGCCCAACAATATATTTTTTCCTAACTGTTTGTGTCATGTGTACATACACACAGAACACAAATAATCCATGGCGGTAAAGCAACACAATTTTAATTGGAACAAGGAAGATTTTTCCTCGTGAATTAAGGCATCAACTTGAATGGATGGAAATGAGAAGCAGAGTCGATGGGAACATGAGGATCAAGGGATTGTGAGAAAATCCAGAAACATACTGAAATGAAGCATTGCGTTAGTTCATGCAGGGCAGGGGAGTCATACACGCCTCAGCTGTATTCAGCTGTCAGTCTGCTGATTGCTTTCAATAGGCCACGCTTTTCTACACACCAATCACACCTCAATCCCTCAACAAGGCGGTCCGTTCAAATACGGCTCCCTCCTACTCTGGATCTCTGCTTTCCTGTATTACTCAAACGTTTAAACTTAATATTAAACTGAAATTCATGTGTGCATGGCTCTAAACTGAATTCAGTGTTCTATGCATGACTCAATTTAATCTGATTAAATGTCTTGCTTTGGGCCCGCTCTGATTTTGCTTAGCATGCTGCTTAGATACATTTAGGGAACATCTTAAGAGCGGAGCCATTAACGCCAAGTTTAGTATTCCATTTGTTTCAATAAATGGTTAAATCTACTTATGACATGAGTGTTCTTACTGAAGGAGAATCAGCAAAACCTGTACATCACTGTGAATGGACAGGCTCTCCAGTCTACTCGGGAACGATTCAAGTGAAATGCATGCCCCACCCAGTTATGCAATACCCATTATACCCGTTGTCAGAGTGTCCGTCTGTCTGTCGATATATGGGTATATCGGTCGGATCGGTGGTTCTTTCCAACTGGATCTTTATGTCCAATTATGGAGATCCTTAATGTCTTCAGCATATGCCTATATATGGGCATATCTGTTGGATCAGCGGTCCTGGACAACCGCCTATCCGACTGACCTGCCACCGGGCACAGGTGGTTTTCGGCGACGTGTGTGCCAGTTTTCGAGATACGTGAACTACAGACAGACGTACACACACACACAGACGTACACACACACAGACGGACGGACGGACAGACAGAGATTTCGTGCATTTAGTAGGATGCAGAATCAATCTTCAGATTGGTGAACAGCAGAGAAGAGATTCTGCAGCGTCTTTTCCAGAAGGACCGTTGAGAAGAGAGTCAAAACCCTGGAGGTGATAAAGAGACAGCTGTGACTGTTGAAGACAAGCCCATCATCTGACACAGTGGTTTTCAAAGTAGGGTCCGGGGACCCCCACGGGTCCGTGGGGGGGTTCCCGGAAGTCCCCAGCAAAAACTGTTAATCTAGATCAGTTTAACCACTTAAACCCTATATTGTACATCAGCTATTTAAAACAAAATCTTGAAAAAATGTGACACAAATCTTGGGGTCCCTGGCACAAAATATTTTCAGATAGGCAGGCATTCGTGGCCAAATACATATTCATTTGGGGGTCCTTGGCATGAAACGTTTGAGAACCACTTATCTATGACATGTAGGCCTTCTTCTCTCTTATAATTGAAAGATGTCTTTGATCATGAACTGTGGCCTGTTCCACCATCAGGGTTGGAATTTCATAGAGGTCACGGAGGCCATGGCTGCCGTTGCCCCTTGTTTTGACCTTATGCCCTTCAAAAATCTGATAAGCCCATAGGCCACAGTAGCCTTGATGCCCCGTCCACACTGCCACAGTGTGCCGGCTCATTTTACCGTTTTCTCCTTTGCTTCTTTACTGTCAATATGGTGTTTTTTGAGATTCAGAATTCTGAAATAATAAAAAGCTGTATTTATATATTCCCTGATAGTTATACTGTGTATTTAAAATGAAATCATTCTTAACCCTTAAATTCAATCCATAAAAATCATTGTTTTATTTGATGGCCTTGCTGCCCTGGCATTTGGCCTTTGTGCCCTCAAAGGCCAAGTGGCCTTGCCCCTAAAAACAATGAAATTCCAGGCCTGCTCACCATCAATAAATTAATAAGGATGACAAGTCCGTCCTCGTCAAGAAATGCTCCACTTGATAATGAGATATTATGATAATTACGCTAATTGCCCAACATGCAACTCTTATAAACAAAGTTGAATTTCATCCCTTCTAGGTATATAGACATAATTTCAATCATAAAAGTTCATAGGAAACACCATTCTTGCACTGTACAATGAAAAATA
>NC_139951.1:17249865-17292365 GCF_963454915.1 Gymnoscopelus microlampas
TGACGTTTAGACGTAATTTAGACGTCTAATAAACCGAAAAATGCTCAGTGGGGATAGCCCCTTGAGATGCAGCATCTCATTTTAGAGGGGTTCCTATAGAGTTGTATTCTACAGCTACAATAATAGCACCAAATGTATGTGCGTTTTTGTCTTAACTTCTAAGCCTAAAAGTATCCTAACTACTATGCAGTCCAGAGTAGCAGTAAGCTGTAGCCAGCAAATAAACCAAATAATTCAGTCCAAAGTAATTGTCACAAGCACATGGAGTTAACCAGTCCATGCACATGACATTGATGACCACATAATACGTATGCTAAACAAGTCCATTTCTTCTGCAACACCACTCAGGTTCTCCATCCACATCAGCTGTACAACCTCCATCAACCAGGGAGTCCAAGAAGGTGGGCCGTCGATTAGGCACTGGACCCCTGTCCAAAGTGCATCAGAGTTTAAGACGTCAGAGGTATGCTACCGCATTAAGACAACTGCTGGAAGTAAAAGCCGGCAAAACTGCTTTCATCAAAGTTTGTCAAGAAGTCATTCACAAAGAGGTAAGTTAAGCCAGAGTTGGGCAATACTGACTAAATCAAATGTATATTTTGACTGAACACTTAGATATCTATAATGTGACCATATGTTAGGTATGACTATTGGTGCTTTGCTTTCAGAAAATGTTACACACAAGAAATGTTTTAAAACTGGTTGACCAAGTAGATTGTTTGTTCATTTCACTCAGAAACAGTCTAATAAGTGTCTAATAAATGTCTATCACTTTACTGTGATGCCTTTAATTCCAGGTAAAGACAGCATTTGGGCTACTGTATATCATTATGATAATCAAATATATATCTACATATTGTCAGTGCCAAGTTAAACAACTATCATGGAGAATATTTGAAATAAAATCAAGTACAATAATAGTAGCTGAACAGGCCCTCAAAATAATTACTTTATAATGTTGTCATATTAAAACAAAGCTGTATAAATATTAAAGATTGTTGTTATAAATATTATTTTCCAGCGTAATAACTTGCTGAGAGACAAGGAGGGACCTTACCGGACGTCACTCACTCCTGAAAACCTGTCCTCATTTTGTTGGGAGAAGACAAATGCATTAGTTGAGGACAAGGCACCGGTTACTCTGGCGTGCCTGCGATCGATGTTCCCACAGGCAAAGAAAATCCAAGGACAACATACGGTTCAAAATCATGGAGATGAACAACGGGGTTGTGTTACCATCTCTAAATTACATTCATTAGATTTTTTTATTTATCTATACAATTGTTTAACTGTGTTAAACAATTGTATGTGTTAGTGGAGTTTTCTAGTACTTGCTTTGAAGGAAACTTCAGAAATAAATTGAGAAGACAGTAAGCCACCCATCAATACTGTGTAAAGAGAACAAAACAGGTTTCATTGGCATGTGGGAGAAAGACTTCACCTGTCAATACTTTATAAAAGGAACTTAAAGCTAAAATATATATTTTTGTTGGAATGTAGGAGAATGACTGAAGCGGAAGCTCAACAGCTGGTGGAGAAGAGGATTGGAATGGTCATGTCTGTAGCTCTATTCACCTGTTCCCGCAAAGTCAATTTTGTCCAATCTGTGATTGGTGTTGAGATGTGGAGGCAAGGTTGTCCTCTCAAGATGTTCACCACCATGAATAGCCTTGGTATCTCCCAGTCCAGAGCGGTGGCAAGAGGAACTATAAACAGACTCCAGGTTGACCACGATAAAGAGCTTAAGCTGTGGAAAATGGAGGTTGAGGTGTGTATGTATATACTATTAGATGAATGATATATTCTTTGTTTCATTATTGCTTTATTTTCTTTGTCATCATATAACCATATTATAAAATCATATAGTATCTACATATGTAATATGTATGATCACTTGTTTGTCTCTTTCATTCACTCTTTCAAGATGAATATTTATTTTAATAAAAAAAAACATTGTTAGTAAGGCAAAGAAATGGTATTAGCGAATGACAGAAGAATAGTTAAGAGTAGAGTAAAAATTCACACTTGTTCTTAACACCTGTTTTAGAAAGAACCATCAGCTCCAGGTTATTCTCACAGTTGGGAACATCTTCAGGTATTATTATTACTTTATCTTATATATATTATATATATATATATTACTTTATTATAATTTGTTGAATACATTCTTTCCTTGCAATCAAATCTCATGTCTTCTCATAACAGATAGCATCCCAGGCCAAGCATGAACCTGTGGGACATGGAAACAAGTCCCCGATTTGGACGTTTCGCTTTGCCCATCGGAGCCGGATACATTTCAGCCACCTACAGGGGCCTCCAAAAAAGGCAGTTGAGAAACGCACACATGACCACCTGCATGATGGCACAAAAGTCATTATAATCTGTTGTTTTCGTGTACGTTAGACATACGAGTCACTGCGGCAGCGCATGCAGATAATTGTGATGCGCATAATCGTTGACAACCTCACAGCCCTCGAAGGATTGAGAAGCAAGGTTGTGAGGCACATTCCCCATGAATACTCCCAGCAGATGACGGAGGAGAGCACTGTTGTAAGTCAGCATGTACAACTGTACAACTGTACAACTACTGTTACTTCTCTGTAAATACAGCAATGAGCCTCAAGCTCAGGGACAGTTCAGTTCTGGAGTGAATTAGATATTTACATACTGTACATAGTCAGAAAAACATATAGATGTCTGTTTAATGTCTGTCTCTCTGTGTCTGTGTGTCTAGTCTAATAATCCTCTGGCTTACAACTACACGTTACAGAAAATAGTTCAGGGGTTCTCGGAAATGATTATGGTTCATCCTCTGGGAAGCACAATCATTAAGGTTCATCATGGGAGCATGAATATGCTAAACAGTTATCATGGCTATCTGCCTGTTAGATTTGTAGATGTCTTGTGTGCAAGTGTCCATTTTTGTCCATAGTGTTGCGCTGGCTAGAAGAAAGTCCTTGTGTTACCAAAATAAATAGGATTTATCCACCAACTCACTGTTGGACTAATGGACCCACTGATCCACTGACACGGCTGCCCTTAGAGCCCGCTAGCGGGCCTAAAGATAGTGAAATTACCCCAAAAAGAACTATGCTTTCCTAATGTCCCTGTTTGTTTTTACAGGTCAATCTTGGTGCAGTCCCTGAGAACCCAAGCACAATTGAAGCAGTTATCGACATAATGGATGGCCTTATTGTCTCCGCCAGGCCGAAAGGCATGGCGAGAGAGTGTTTTTCACCCCGTCCGTCCGTCCGTCCGTCCGTCTGTCACCAGCTAATCTCCGGCACCGTTGGCCCGGTCGCTCCGAAACTGTGCACACACACTCCCTGGATGCCAATTCCGAACCTCTGCCCCCAATTTTTCACATGGGCCTGTTATAGCGCCACCAGGAGGCCGATTTGTGCAAAACCCATTTACTCCTACAGATTTTATCCAAACGTCATGCAAATCGGTACACATTATCTCTATAGTCATGTGATCAACACAGATCTGTCCGATTTTCCATATTGCATCCTCATTGGCTAAGGTTGGCTTCCAAAGTTTGCAGGATTGGTCCGTTTTGAACAAAATGCCTCAAATCATGAACGCAGCTTGCGATTTCCGTGAAATTTCACACGCACATTTCCACTAGGCCGAGGAAGAAATGCCACCCTTTTCACATTGCCTGTTATAGCGCCACCAGCAGGTCTAATCTTATCATAACACATTTTTGGAACAAAAGCCTCAAATCATGAATGCAGTGTCTGATTGCCGTGAAAAGCCTAAGAAGAAATGACACCCCTTTCACATTGGCCTATTATAGCACCACCAGGAGGCCACAATAACATACCTGACCTGGCGGAGACCTGTGCTCCGAGGAGCACTTTTTCTAGTTTGAATATGCTTCAGTTGATAAAACAGTTGCACGACTCTTTTATACTCTTACTTTATTATTTACATTATTATTTGACTAACTTGTAGATGTACTTTAACAATCTTGTAGCTGTACTTTAACAGTTATTCACTTTTTCACTGCCAGAATAGATTAATTAATGAATGAATCACCCACTGCCAGCGTTTTTTGATTTTCTCACCTTTTCAAGTAGTCACAGAATATTTATCTCCAGTATGAACGATCCCCTGATGGTTGCTAATCGCGGGGGGTTTCACTGTTTCCGTGAAGCACAGTGAAAGGCCGCTTGTTATAGGTCGTTGGAAACAGCATGCCTCGTCAAAAATACATAGTAAACCACAGGAGGCGAGATACAGACGATTTCCCAAATACAATAACCAGGAAGTGAATGGAGCAGTACATCTTGTGATCACGTGATCTCCTGGTTCTGCGTGCATCTGGGGATGAAATGTGACAGCAAAGAGCGCCATCTATTGGAAATCGTCCGTGGCAGTGTGGGCCTTTGGGGGAAAAAAACATAAAAGTCATCCCATAAAAGTTGCAGGGAATGAGTTAATGGAATTTCATGGCTCTCAAACGTTTTAATTTCAAGGACCCCCATAACTGTGAGAGTGTACAAATGGAACCAAATGGACCCATGGGTACACCCTGAGAGTTACAGACCCTGTAAGGGTCCATTTGGAACCCCCTCAAGGAACCCAAGATGGTCCCTAGTCCCCACTTTGAGAACCACTGTCCTAGATTTGCTTAAATTACCCACTGGTATCGGTACGTCTCTAGCGCTTCAGAGTCCCGACTGCTGCGATGTTCGCTTCACCGTTCGCGTCACGGCAATAAGCCATTCAGCGTCGATGTTGTTCTGTGTAGGATACGTTATGCTACTACGCCGCCCTGAAGATGTTCAGTTGACTACTTACTTGACTGGTAGGAGACTCAAAGTGTCAACTTTGAGTCTCCTGCCGGAGACATTAGCATCTTTCCGCTGGTCATGAAATTATAGGAATGCGACAAAAACAGACCCCTCCATGAAGAAAAAATCTCCATGAATTCAAGGCTTCATGGGGTGTGTAATTGTTATAAAATAAGTCATTTTGGGGGTGAACTATGCCTTTAAGGCCATTCCACACCAATGCAACTACTTGTGACTTCCATTTGGGGATAATGCTTGCAAGTAGTTGCAAGGAGTTGCATTGGGGTGGACTGGCCTTAAAGACACTTTTTTTATTCCCAAGCTTTTAATCCAGTTTGAGTTTGACTTTTATTTTATGAGTTTTATTTGTGTTTCATGAGTTTCTACTTTATGAGTTTATTTGTGTTTTTATTCTTTTTACTTATATGAGTTTCTCCTCTTTATTGTGTGTCTTGAACTCTTATTTGTGCCTCTTCGACATTTTCTGTAAAGCACTTTGGTCAACTCTGTTGTTTTTCAATGTACTCTCTAAATAAAGTTGGATTGGATTGGTAAAGATGCACTGGTGCGCTCCTCTTCCCAAGCGCCCGAGCATAGCGCTTCAGTGCTCCCTGTTTTTTTGGGGGAGCATACCTATGTTCCCTCAGCCCTATGTTCCCCGAAAACTAACACTAACCCCAATCTAGGAACCCATTCCCTTTGTTTTTTGCCTCTGGGGCCACCACCTACTTTTTTTTTGTAGAAACAATAACTAGGATTTGGCTCCACCCCTTTCTTAGTCCACTTCCTCCCGGGGACTTATTTATTCCTACTGACAACAACACTACATGTTTATTTTATTTATTTATTTATTTATTTAACAGGGACAATGCACATTGATCAACATGTCAGTTATTCACGTCCATGTAAATGAGCCAGAGTTAGCCAGAGTTGGCTAATTTTCATCTGTAGTCCCTGGCAGGCTGTTAAAAAAGTGGTATAATTATCTATGCTAGTTGTTTGTTTTCAGCATGTATATAAAGAACTGTGTCATCAGCATACATTTGTATGGAGACAGATGGACAGACAGAAGGCAGATCATTAATATACAAACTGAACAGGATAGGGCCCAGTATTGATCCCTGAGGAACTCCAATGTTACTGTTAAGATATGTTGACTGTTTGTTACCAATACCAACCCTTTGCTTCCTATTTGTTAAATATGAATCAAACCATTTGACTGCCTCAGTGTTTAGGGTAGTGGTGCTGACAGATTCTGCTGTTAGCAGAATCTGTCTCTGTCTCAGTTCAATTTCTTGGTATAGCGCTAGCTGGAAACAGTTAGATCTTTGGAGCGGAGCGCCAGGTTTTTGACGGTCCTGATTGCGCCTGACAACCCTCGTAATGTACACGACCCGATGTTGAACCGTTACCACGACCCCACGCGACTGTGTTTTGGGCCGAGGTTGTCAGGTTGTTGTTGTCGGTTGTCATGGCTACCAGTTCCCACCTGACATTGTGTGGGAGTTCCGACTGATCCAGACCGTACTGAATGACTGCTAGCTTGCATAGCGTCTTGAGACTAGGACTCAAGTCTAAGACCAACGTGTGTTTGTATCTTCCATAGAGGATGATACGATGTCCCACCATGCAACAGCACATACTCCCATAAAGGCCCGGGCCTTTCCCCTTGGGCTCAACCTTCTTCCAGGAGAAGGTCTCTGTGTTGAATTTCCACAGATCATTCGGGGTACTGTACCAGTGACCAAGTATGTACAGCTCTCCATTGTAGGTAAAGGCTGAATGACGCCATGGTTCTTCTGGATGACGCTGTGCAGAAGATGTGTTCAGCCAGCAGTTGGTGTTTGTGTCAAACACTCCGATATTGTTGAGTCCCCAGCCCCCGAATACAAACATCTTTGTCCCGATGATGTTGGCAGAGTGACATCGTGAAGTAGGTGGTGGAATGCCCCTGGCTTTAATTGAAGACCAGACCATTGTGGTGGTGTCCAGCTTGTAGATGTCATTAGTTATAGGCTGCTGGCTTTTGCCTCCATAGATGTACACAGCCTTCCCCAAGACACAGGCTGAGTGGTCGTACCTCCCCTCTGGAACGGCCCCAGAAACCTTGGTCTCCAGCCATCTGTGGGTGTCCACATCAAATGCATAAAGCCTGTTGCAGTAAGGTGGGTTCCTTCCCCAGATGTAGATGACATATTCTACCAGCACGGCTGTGTGGCCCACACACCTGGAGGGAACCTCAGGGGGGAGTTTTTCTCTTCCAGATGTCACTGGGGTTAACTTCATCCAGTCCAAAGACACAGTGTTGAAGACGTACACCTTCATCTGGTTCCAGCCTCTAAATGAGTACACCTTGTGCTCCACTGCAACGACAACATGGTCCGGCTTCAGTCCTCCTTTCAGATGAACTGTCCAGCGCAGCATTCCCACACCTAGCACTCACTGTACGATGGAATGGATCTAAATTAAAAGGCGTGTGCTGCGGTGATAACTTTCAGCTCACAACATTAGCATTAGTCAGTATAGAAACTGATAATCGGCTGATTCGTTAACCAGATCCAAGTCCGCTTCGAGAATATGCTTTAGGCTGTGCTATCCAACTATTACTGGTTTCTCTCGATGCTTCTCTCTCTGTTAGTTAACATCGCTCGGGTTGCTGCTGGAACTGAACCCAACTAGGGCACATCGAGTCCCTTTATACTGTTAGCTGTGGCCCTAGTGTCCTTATGATGATGTCAGATAGTGTCAGTATCTCCGTATATGGGTCGGCCTACGTCAGTTATGCCTGAATATGGGACTATGCCGTCAGTCCTGTACGTGATGGTTATCTCTACGTATGGAGATCTGGGCAGAGGTTGCTGATGTCAGACTCCGTACATATGGCACGTTTAGGTCTCTATGACGACTTGGCAGGTCGATTGTCTCCATCTATGGGGATCTCCATATATAGGCTAGTGCTGGCAAATATGCCCTGAATGTTTTCTACAGTCAGTCTTAATGATTGCTCATGTGATCTGTGAAAGATACTCCACGTTCCTTGTATACTATGCTCCCCGAGATGGAAGGAAGTCATGTCATGGATGTCCATATTTGGTCATTACAGTGGAGGACATATTGACATCATCAATTATGGCAAAAAGTAGGAGTACTAGCTATGATTCCACGAACGCCAAATTATTACAGTTCTTTAAAGGAGCATGACAACAACTTTTTTTTAAGATGTTAACAGATATACAGCTGTTGCTTGTGACAGGGAACAATAATCTAAGTAGATCTGCTATTTTCAAAGATTTTTTATACATTTGAAAACTTGAAACAGGACATTCTGCATAATGAGTACTTTTACTTTTGATACATTAGGTACATTATGCCAATACTTTTATTCAAGTACATTTTGAATTACGGACTTTTACTTACAGAGTATTTCTATATTGCAGTATTGATACTTTTACTTAAAGTAAAACATGTGAAAAAAACATGTTCCACCAATGGTAATGAGTGGGTGGCTCCTAACCTGTTAAAACCCGGAACGCATCTGTGTAACCACTTGAACCATTATTTTATACTTCATCTGTGTAACCACTTTAACCATTATGTTATACTTCGGCTATTCAAAAATAGCAGATATTGAGCTTGTAGATCTGATATGTTTTTAAATCGTGAAAATGTGTGCAAATCTTTGAATATATATATATTTTAAAGCAAACATTTTTAACTCAAATCTTTGCTTCTGGGGGGTCCCTGGGAAAACATTTTTGGAGATGGGGGTCCGCGGCCAAGTACATATAATTGTGGGGGTCCTTGACATGATAATGCTTTGAAAAAGCTGTTTGGATTTAGAAGACATTTGAGTAAAATCCCCAGAAGCAAAGATTTGAGTTACAAATGTCTGCTTTGAAAAATATATATTCAAAGATTTGCACAAATTTTCACAATTTATCAAAACACTTTCAGATCTACAAGCTCACAGCGCGGCACCAAGCTTGTATATCTGCCATTTATGAATAGCCAAAGTATCAGATAATGGCTAAGATTGACATCTAAAATTTGCAGGAGCGGCCCTTTTGGAACAAAAATGCTGCAAATCATGAACGCAGCATCCAATTGCGGTGGAACTTTGCACGCATATTTGCACAACGTTGAGGAACAAATGCCACCCTGTCTACATTGCCCTATTACAGCGCCACCAGGAGGCCGATTTTTGCGAAACATTTTTTATCATATTACTCCTACAAATGTTGTCCAAACATCACGCAAATCGGGACATATTATCTCTTTAGTCAAGTGATCAGTCCGATTTTTCACATTCCAGCCACTAACATACCTGACACTTTTTCTAGTTGACTATGTTCCAACAGTGGATGGGGAACCCTACAAAGTATTGTGCTGCGCAGATGGCCTAAGCATCGACAGGATGTGGCCCAGCCGTCAATGCAGGATGACTGGATCATCACCTACATTCAGATTTGAAGGGCTTGTGGAAGCCCCACCAGAATTTCACAAGGAATCAGTGTATTGCCAGGTAACCAACTAAGATATGTTTTTGTAAGTCCACTCTGATGCGCTGCTCTGGAATCAGAGCGTGGCGAGGCAATTATTTTGTAATTTACGAACAACAATTGCATTAGCAATATTGTCAAGATGGCAAACAGAAACAAACCCAACTTACGTTACAAATATTTTACAATTATACAAACAATTTATGGGTTGTCTAGTTCAGCATATTAATATTGTACCTGTGGCATTTGAATGTTGGAATGCTTCCTATTTTGAGCATGTCATTATTGTGAAAAACATCCAAAATGTTTCTAAGAATTTTCTCTCTTCTATCCTTAAAAATCACACCCAGTGTGAAGTGGGCGGTGTGTGGTCAGCACAACACGACTCACTTAAAGGAGTCACACCATGAATATCACTTTTTTTTTTTTTTTTTTTGGGCTCCCCAGTGTCTCTTGTACCCCAAAAAATATTTTGTTTTAACATTCAGTCATTCATTCTCATTTCAGAGATTTTCAGAATGGGCGTGTCTAAACAGGCCATCTCAGAATGGCAAGTTTGCTTACCTCACCAAACTTTCTGCCCATGTATTTTGACAGACAGAATTGCTCAGTACCGCAGTACAGCACCCCTCTGCCCAACAGGACGTTTTGGTATTGCAGCTGAAAGTGCTTTATAAGCCTGAGAGAATTGACTTGGGATGAGTATATCTGAGTGTTGATTTAGGCTCAAACCTTTTGAAAATGGTTTGAGGGACATACACCATATGATATTAAATATCAAATATTGTTTTTAAATTCATGGTGTGTCTCCTTTAATAGCTAGGCGGAATTTTGCCGTTTTCAATACACGATAGACTAGTGCACTTGGTGATACAAGCACGAAATTTGGCACAGATGACCTTCATATGACCCTAATTGATAATCAACCTCTGGCCACGCGGAATTCCTAAGATTTCAAGATGGCCACCACCAGTTTTCCAAATGGCTGCAACTGGGCCAACATTTTGGACTATATAACTTTGCTGGGGCTGTAAATCTTTTGATTTCCCCCTTATTTTAATATTGGAACCTAATGTTATTTTTGATCTTACTTGGTAGGAATACCTCCAGAACATATTCTCTTATATTAAAACTAGAGTTTCGGGGGGCTACGCCCCCCTCAACCCCAGCCGCGCACGGGGCCCAGCGTGGGTGCGTGTATATTGGGGTACCCAAATCGCCGGAGTAAAAGTGTCCAAAAAGGAAAAGAAAAAAAAAAAAAAAAAAAAAAAAAATTGGAAAAAATGTTAATAGTGATTGTTACTTTGGTGGTCCGCGGACCCCCTGGTGGTCCGCCGACCCCTGTGAGTGTTGGGACCCCCGGGGACCCCCCTGGAACATGGCGGACCCCTTCGGCAGTTTTTTTTTTTTTCATGCACGGTTTGCTTGTTTCTGTCGCTTGTTTTTTAAAACCTGGCAGCAAACTTGGCAACCCGACTGACATCACTGACCTATCCTTGGTATTTGTACTTCCGGGTTGCATAATGATGACATCACTGTCGAGTCCTGTGGTGTCATGAACCTAGCCAGGTTTGTTTACCAGATTACCCTGGGCAGCGTGCTGTGCTGTGGCGGTGGCTGTTTGTTTTTGTGTTTGGGATGAACATGGCACGTGAAGGACGGACATATTGTGATCGAGACATGAGTGAAGTGAAAGTAACGGCCTGGGTGGAACAAAGGAGGTACGTAAGAAGGGGGGGGGGGGTTGAAGCAAAGGAGCTGTGTGTGTGCTGTTGTGGAGGACATGGGCAGAGTGCAATGGCGGCCGCTCGTGTTGTTTCGGCGAAACCCGTCGCCGTGCGGTGTCGGTGGTGTGCACGGTAAACGGTACGAAGCTGCCTCCCCTTCCGTTTTGTCCGACATTTGGTGAGTAGAATTAATTATGTTGCGCGGTGGAAAAGGTGTAGTGAGCAATGAGAGGTCCCTACGCGACGCGTAAATTCAGCGCGGCCGCCGTGGCGAGTCAGTTGGCGACATGTGGTCTGGCGGTGCGTTGTTTATTCGATAACAGAGCTGTGGGGTGTCGCACCTAGGGTGCGGAAGTCGCTCGCCATTTATATAGTTAGATAAGCCCCAGCAAAGCGATATAGTCCAACACATTGGCCCAGTTGCAGCCATTTTGAAAACTGGTGGTGGCCATCTTGAAATCTTAGGAATTCCGCGTGGCCAGAGGTTGATTATCAATTAGGATTATATGAAGGTCATCTGTGCCAAATTTCGCGCTTGTATCACCAAGTGCACTATGGTATCAAAATTCCGCCTAGCTATAAAAAAAGAATATATATACATACTAAATTAATTTTAGGATCATTCATTTTTTTAAATCCTTTTGGCTTCAATATGACCATAGTAATATTTTCTTCCATCTTTTTGTCCTCATCGGCTGTCTGTTCTCTGTCCTTTGACCTCATGATTTTCATTTTATCATTTTCTTCTTTTATCATTTCAGCTATAGGATTCTTCTTTACGTTTCCCACCAAGGCTTGTCTCTTCCATTGTTGGATTATGTAGGCCACTGCTTACGTTCAGCAGAAATTGTTCTGTAACCTTGACCAGATCTGTGCTTTCTCACAATTCTGTGTTTAAGCCTTTGTGATATATCTTTTGATCTCACAGGGCCAGTTCTAGGAAGACTTTCCATTGCCTTCTTCATATCCGTTTTACCTCTCCTCATTTTGAACATAGTAATATTTTCTTCCATCTTTTTATTTTCATCGTGTATCTGTTCTCTGTCCTTTGACCTCATGATTTTCATTGTATCATTTTCTTCTATTCTCATTTCAGCTATAGCAATTTTTGTGTGATCATCACACGACTCACTTAAAAAACATCAATGTGTTTTTTTAAGTTCCATAGTCCTATATAGGGCTGCACATGTGTCATGTGTTTCGCTAGCCAATCACAGTCCTGAATTTGCAAAGTCAGCCAATCACATTACAGACATTACATTAAATATTTCACATGGGCCTGTTATAGCGCCACCAGGTGGACGATTTGTGCAAAATCATTTTTTTGACTACAGATTTTATCCAAACATCATGCAAACTGGTACACAGCATCTCTACAGTCATGTGATCAATAGGGATTTGTCCGATTTCCCATATTCCATCCTGATTGGCTAAGGTTGGCTTCCAAAGTTTGCAGGATTGGTCCGTTTTGAACAAAAGGCCTCAAATTATGCACGCAGCTTGCAATTTCCGTGAAATTTCACACGCACATTCCCACTAGGCCGAGGAAGAAATGCCACCCTTTTCACATTGGCCTGTTATAGCGCCACCAGCAGGTCTAATTTAGCAAAAAATGCCCCAAATCATGAAATCAGTGTCCGCTTGCCGTGAAAGGCCTAGGAATGAATGGCACAACTTTCACATTGGTCTATTATAGCGCCACCAGGAGGCCACAATAACATACCTGACCTGGCAGAGACCTGTGCTCCGAGGAGCACTTTTTCTAGTTTAAAATGTGTTATTGCATAAGATGAAACATACTGAGAATGATACATACCAAATCTTTACTTCAAAGTGTTGTTACAACGTTACAAATGCTTATGTTGTGCAAAATATTTACATCAGCATTCAAAATATGCAAAATAACGTTTTTGTACAGTGTTGAATATATATGGGTACGCATGTAACAGAAGCAAACCAAAATGACAACAATTTTGTTAGGCGGAGTGCGTTGCGGTGGAGATTTAATAGAACTCAGTTTATCTTTAGCCTTCACTAGGCATATTTATTTATATCAGGCAGGAGAGATGCGGTGGTGCTGCCGCTCTGTATTCGATCCAAACAACATCTGACCGGATAAGGTAGAGGCCACAGGTAGTGCAAGGTATAGTCAGTGACGTGACGTCACGTCCTGGACGCACTGCAGACAACATTGCCCTCTGCAGGACACAATTAGCAAGGGCGCGTATAATGATACAACATTTAACACCCCCACTCGATCCTAGCTTATTGTGGTACATTTTCACAACAGAATACAAACAAAACAAAATATTCTCCCCATTTGACCTTCAATACAAAATAAACAAAAACACAATGGCACATATATGCATTTCTTGCACTTTAAGTGCCAAACAAATACTGAGCAAACTTCTTCAGTTGTAGCTTAGTGGCTGGTTTTGTCATTAAGTCAGCTACCATTGTCAGTAGGACAAGATATCCTCCCACTGTTCACAGTTTCTCGGATAAAGTGATATTTAATATCGATATGTTTGCACCGCTGCCGATTTACTGGATTTCTGGCAAGTGCAATAGCTCCGTGGTTGTCATCATAAACCTTGGTTTGCCCATATTGATACTCATCAATACCTTTGAGTAGCTGTTGTAAATACATACATTCCTGTATGGCTGACGCTAAGGCCATGTATTCTGCCTCGCAGGTAGACAGTGCAACTGTTGGTTGTTTTCTACTCTTCCATGAAATGAGAGAGCTTCTCTCACTCAGACTGGCACAGTACCCTGTGGTGCTACGTCTGTCTGTAACCTCTGAGGCCCAGTCTGCATCACTATGGACTATTAGGCCCAGTTTACCTGTGTCATCCTTTTTAAAGCATAATCCACGGTCTGTTGTACCCAACTTGCAGGTTAAACCCTATTCTTCAATTATGTGTAGTTACATCATTGGTATCTAATTTAATTATTTATTTTTTTCCATTTTACGCCGGAAATACCGCTCAGAAAGGGTTAAAAATGTCCACGCACGAACAACATG
Organism: Gymnoscopelus microlampas; assembly: GCF_963454915.1. Taxonomy (NCBI): domain Eukaryota; kingdom Metazoa; phylum Chordata; class Actinopteri; order Myctophiformes; family Myctophidae; genus Gymnoscopelus; species Gymnoscopelus microlampas. The sequence continues at coordinate 17,263,922 of NC_139951.1, forward strand.
TACGGAGCCTTTCAAAAAGCTTATCAGACGCGATCAGCGCCGTGACGTCACAGCAGGTTACTTTTCCCTACCTCTCATCCACTACAATGGAGTTTGACTAGCGCGGAAATCCAAAATGGACGCCTTACAAGACGAAAATGGGTTTAATCGTCGGAGAGAGTTTGATGGACCCGCTCCATACAATTTCGAGCCTGTTAGCCAACAGAGACCAGCAGCAGATGCTGGTCTCGTCAGACCTCGATATCGCCAGGAGATGGAGACATGGGGCAACAACAACAGGTGGAGGATCGGCCAGACGTCATGGTAAGCGCCATGGTATCAATAACGTGCTGGAAAAAGTACTCACATGTATTACTTAGGTAAAAGTATCAATACTGCAATGCAGAAATACTCTATTACAAGTCAAATGTACTTGAGTAAAAGTACAAAAGCACTGTCAAAATGTACTTAAAAGTACCAAAAGTAAAAGTACTCATGGTGCAGAATGTCCCATTTCACAAGTACAAAATGTTTTTGAAAAATCGTTTGAAAATAGCAGATCCACAAGCTCACAAGTGCTTGTAGGGCTGAAGTGGTTAGTTATGTTTTGTAATAATAATCGAAATCTAAAAAGTAACTAGTAACTAAAGTTTTCAAAAAAATAGTACAATATTTACCTCTGAAATGTAGTGGAGTAAAAGTAAAAGTACTGAAAATTGGAAATACTCCAGTAAAGTAAAAATACCTCAACATTGTAGCCTACTTAAGTACAGTACTTGAGTAAATGTACTTAGTTACTTTACACCACTGTCAACCTTATTAAAAGTATGAGAATCATGCCTCTGACCTCCATTTTCAAAAAGATAAAGTAGGCTACAAATATGTTGATTGTTACTTGAATGCTGTTGCTAATAGAATAGTCCAGGTTGTTCTATAGCCTAAATAACTCATTATCAGTATTTTTTAATTTCAAGGACCCCCAGTTTGATATGCATCAGGCCACAGACCCCATTGATATAATGTTCTATCTAGGTCTCCAATCTGCTATTTCAAATCACTCTGACATTGTACAAATGGAAAGAGTCCAGTTGGTTTCATTGGTAGGGTTACTACTGCATGTCAGCACAGCAGTAACCTAAAGTTCAAACTTGTTCGGTGACCTTTTCTTTTTTCTCACCCTCAGGACTTTTGAGTAAGTTGTACAATATTTTATGAAGTTTTATGACGCACCTGAAATGAACATGACCTGTATTTCATGCCTACTGCAGTGCTATGACACCTGAATTTCCCTTGCAGGATTAATAAAGCATAATCTATCTCTCTCTTCCAGCCAATACCGCTACACAGCATACAGACAGATGGTTCGCTGGGCTTATGGTGAACTTGGTCGCCACAGTAGGATGGTCGTACCTGCCTGTGTAGTCCACGCCATCAGACAGACTTTTCCAGAGGAAGGTGGAAACTACAGAGGCTTCTCATGGCCAGACTTGAGCCAATAAAGTTATTGAACTGAATTGACAGTATTCATGTTTTTCTTCTTTAGATGCCAAAAACATTTGGTCACTATTGTCAAAGATGATATACTATATGCCATCTGTGTTATCATTTATTACAGATTGACCATATGGATTAAGGCAATACAATTGGACTTGCTCAAGTCATAAATAACCATGCAGGGTTTTGATTAAAAACACAACATATTTTTTTCATCATTTGCTTCTTACACAGTAAATGGTCATGTGTAGTATAGTCAACATTCAATCGTTTCTTACAGACCAGGTTGTCAAAATGTAAATACAACAGATATCAAGAAGTAGCATTTATGTCAAAGTGCTTACCTAAAGAGCAGTTGCTTTCACAACACAAGTATATTATCTGTTAATGTTATAAACAGGGGAAGCCAAACGCAAGATATAGATTGAGTTGAAGAAAACATTTATCACAGACACACATTTGAAATATGTATTTATGTCCACATAAACAGAAGTACAAGATGTACAAAGAACAAACACTACCAGTGCAGTCAGATAATGGGGAAACAGACAGTTACAAAGTGCATGTAAGGCAGAGCATTGTTACATACAAAACAAAAGATGGCATACTTGTCAACACAGCGAACAACAATCATGGGTAAAGGAAACGCCTCCTCCAAATTGAGCGGCTTCCTATAATAGCTGAGGGTGAGTGCTCCGTGCTGCTGGCGGAAGGCGAGATATGCTATCTGCAGCACGAAAGGATTCAGACAGGAACCTTCAAATCCAGGATATTGTGTTAGACAACGGATGTTCTCAGGTCTGGGTGCTAAATCCTCCACTAGCTTCCAATAGGGCTGTCTCTCTGCAACACACGCTCTCTATACCAGTGGTCATAGGTTGATATTCTCCACACAGACACCTGAGTTCAAAGACAGAAAACCCCCTAATTGTTTAGCCCTCCTTTTGGAGAGGCCGGCCATTTTAAGACCCCTCACAACCAACTTGTGCACGTGCCCTAGGCTTCCAAAGATAAAAACTAAAAGTGTACATCTGTACCCTAGCTGAGAGATGGTCTGCTCTAGCTGATGATATTTTAGCACTTTGGTTAGGAAGGCTTACTCTAAGCTGTAATCAAAAGTACAGCCGACCTCGAGAATGAACACCTCTCTATGGTTTTCATTAACAACAATGACATCAGGGGTGTTAGCTGAAATGTTAGAGAACACAGAATCATCATTACACAGGTTAAACGTGCTCGGATTCACAGTAGAATGCTTACAGCATAATGGAGGACCTGAAAATAGAAGAGATATCTTTTGATATCAGATCCACTATTCTGTCATGCCTACTTATGTAGAGTCCCCTGTATACATGGCACCCGTTTAGGATGTGGGACATGGTTTCAGCTATTCATGACCATGATGTATACAGTGAGGAGCATGGTTGCCTGGAAACCAGATGGAGAGGTTAAGTTTAGATGGTAAAACCTGCAACCTCGCTTTCAGAGTAAAGATAACAATGCATTCATCTAAAGCAACATTTTTGAACATTTAATTAATCAGTGGGAGTTGGTGTTCTGTTCCACACACAGTCATAGATGCTCTGACAGAGATACTGGGGTCAGATATAAAGTCCTCCGAGACAGCCAACGCCTCAGAGTTAGACCCTACCCACTTCATATGTCCATTCAAAATTGTGAACACCCATACCACCCTCACGTTTACTGTGAAATATAATGTCACGTGTTGTGTGTGTGTTAAGACCAGTCCATTGTCTCACTAGGTGCACAGTTTTGTCAGTCACACACACACACACACACACACACACACACACACACACACACACACACACACACACACACACACACACACACACACACACACACACACACACACACACACACACACACACACACACACACACACACACACACACACACACACACACACACACACACACACACACACACACACACAGAGGACAGAGCAGAGCAGAGCTAGCGATCCTGGTGGCCAGAAGAAAAGCGAGACTGCTGTGTCAGGTACTGAGTGACAGCTTCAGCCTTGTCGACCTGTTGGAAGGTTCTTGCAATGGGGGCAGGAGCAGCAGCAGCCAAACCTTCACTGACGGCTCTCAGGGCTGATGGACTTCTGGCATATTGGTCCTTCAAAGAGCCCATCAAATCAAATGCATAGTCTGAAGAGAAGAGAACATTATATTGAAACACACACATTATAAAAGTATAGCAGTATTTCCAAATATGCAAATTGTTAATAATTCCAAATAGTTATTGAACACACACCGTAAGATGGTTGGTCTTTGATGGGATGTACAACATGTTGCCCTTTACGGAACCTCGGGTAGGACACTGCGTAGCGTGGTTCTCCAGCACTAGTAGTGGCCACTGTTCTGTTCCCATTGTGGTTGTAATGCATAGCTGCTAAAAGGAGCCTATGGAAAGGAGAAACATTTTATGAGAAATAATTTTATGAGAATTAATGTCAGAGATGAGGATGAAAACTGAAACGCTCACACACTGTGGGCTCCAGTTGTAAGAACAGTGCTGCTGTGATGTTTCGAGAGCCCGAAACATCACAGCAGCACTCAAGTGTAATAAAATAAATCATACAACTGGAGCCTGCAGTGTGCAAGCGTTCTCGTTCAGTTTTCATGTTATATTTTTTTGCTTAGCACCTGCCTAAGTTTGGTTGTGGATTGCGCATGTCTCTCCTCCATTTAGAGATGAGGATGAAGGCACAGTTACCAAGGGTGCAAGTGCACACCAGTCCTTGCAAGGTGCCAGCCAACGAAATAAACACTGTGGGATAAGAGTCGCCACACCCTCGTAGCTGCCGATAGCAAAAACGTATTGTGTACACAGGAGTGTGCAGTGACTCTTTATTCTACTGTAATGAGGAAGATCTTTTCATTCAAAATACATTTACTTAATCATTCTGAAATTTCTAATTTTACATTTTTACTGCCAAAACCAAATTATCTTACGACACTGACCTCAATAGTCTGACTGTACCTGCTATGCATTCCAAGGAAGGAGAACCCTGTGTGCTTTGGGGCAAAGCGGATCATCAGGGAGTGGAACGCCTCGAGAGAGTAGGTTTGGTTCTGGGGAGATAGCTGCCGGACATCTTTGATGAACAGTTTTTGACTCACAAGAGCCTCCAGTTGAACAGCTGCTGATGAACCTGCACACATACAACATCAGCATCAACTGATTTTACCTGAACACATGCTTCACAGTGCTCCAATGCTCTTCACTTGGTTCAGCAAAAATGCTGGGAAAGTTTACTGACCACAAAACTTAAATCTGGTCTAGTGCATGTAGCCAAATAGATCAGACTTCCTACTGCCTCTCTATACATCCTTGGCTCTTCCATTTTTTCAGCATTTTCTGTGTATTGAAGTTTAGACTCACATGGGGTTTCTCTGACCCTACAATCTTGCATCCCAAATCTGGAGAGGATTTTGTTCACATACTTTTCCTGTGACATTGTGACTTGACCCTCTGACTGTTTAAAATCTATACCAAGAAAATTGTTTAATTTCCCCAGGTCTTTCATTTTAAACCTCTCAGTGAGCATCATTTTGACACTTTTCACAACCTCCTCATTGTTAGCAGCGATTATCAGATCATCAACCCATACAATCAGAAACACTTTTTCGTTTTGTTTGTCCCTTGTATATTGACAGTGATCAGCAGGATTTTGTTCAAAACCATTTTCAGTGAGATATGCATGTAACAGAGCATTCCAGTTTCTGCCTGACTGCTTTAGACCATATAGGGACTTCTGTAATTTGCATACTAACTTTTCTCCAGTTTTTGACTTTTTCTCATAACCTTCAGGTTGTTCCAAATAGACCTCACAATCAATGGGTGCATGCAGGTATGCAGTTTTCACATCCATTTGATGTAAAACTAAATCTTCCTGCACGGCCTTTTGCATGACAACTCTAACAGTCGTCATGTCAGCTGTAGGTGAGAAAGTTTCCTCATAGTCAATGCCTTGTTTTTGGCTGTAACCTTTTGTAACAAATCTTGCCTTATACTTGTCTGACCCATCAGTATCACACTTGAGAGTATAGACCCACCTACCCCCCACTGCCTTTTTGCCTAGAGGCAACTGGGTGATCTTGAATGTGTCATTCTCTTCTAGTGACTGCATTTCGTCATTCATTGCATTGATCCACTGCCGTGACTTGGTTGACCCTATGGCATCCTGGTAATTTTGTGGTATGTCACAAACTGCTCTATAACAAGAGTCTACACATGTTACCAGTTGGTCTACTGTATCCTCAGTCTCATAATCCTGTAAGCGCACTGGCTTTCTCCTAGCTCTAGGTGGGTTCTTTCTAGCCTCACCCTCAGTGCTTAGCTGTTCACATTCAGCCATAGAAACATCACCTTGACCACTTTGACCTGATGCATTTCCCATTTTTTCAACATTTTCATCATTGTCAAGGACCCTGGGGTGTACCTCTCTGTCCTGACATTCAATGTGTGACACAGGTGTCTGTGTTTCTTTCTCTTTGGCTGTCTTGTTTGTGAATTTCACTAATCTGTGTTTTTGGACCTTATCTGTGTCTGGACAGTACACAAGATAAGCTGGACTGTTCTTATCATATCCAATGAAAATGCCCTGCTCACATCTGGAATCTAACTTCCCTTTCTCTTGCGTGTAGGCAAAACACACAGATCCAAATTTCTGTAGTTTGGACATGTCTGGCTTCTTGCCTGTGAGCATTTCATATGGTGTTTTCTTTGTGCGATTACTGTAACACCTGTTTCTTACATAGGCTGCCGTCTGTACAGCATAATTCCACAGTGTGTCTGGCAACTTACTGTCTAACAACATACACCTGCCCATTTCATAGAGGGTTCGCCAACCTCTCTCTGCTGTGCCGTTTTGGTGAGGTGAATAGGGTGCAGATGTCTCATGCCTAATCCTATTTTTGGTTAACAGTGCTTTGAATTCTCTGTTAGTAAATTCGCCACCGTTGTCAGATCGTAAACATTTTACTTTTCCATAAGGTGCCGAGTCTGCCAAGAACCTTTCTGTGGCGTGTATTGCATCACTTTTGGATTTGAGAAAATACACAGTTATGGCACCTGAATAGTCGTCTGTAAAAGACTGTGCATATTTGTGCCCTTCTAAGCTTGGGGTTCTCATGGGACCGGCTAAATCAGTGTGGACCAGCTGTAAAGGTTCTGTAGCCTTTCTGTCTGGCTCCCTATTCCTTGTCTGGGTGAATTTTCCTTTTGTACAAATTTCACACAGCTGTGCTGGCCTGACTGCACTGCCTCTTATCTCCATGCCTTTTACCACACCCAGTAACTTTTGTACATCCTCATAATTGCAATGTCCCAAAATGTCGTGCCAAGTTTGCATGTCGTGGCACACATTACATTTATCAACATTTTTCTGAACAGTTGGCAAATAAAACAGATGACCACTTTCATGAAAATCAAACCGGTTGTTACCACTCTTGGTGATCATGTGGCTGTCCCCCTTCTTGAAAGCGACTGTCGCTCCTCCATTTGTTGCTCTTGCCACTGAGAAGATATCGTGTGGATACGTCGGCATATCCAGTGCCTCATGCAGCTGTGCTCTTTGTTGACGTCCATCGTTGTCTAGCAGGTAGATCAGCGCCGTCCCTCTGCGTTGCGCCATCCCGCTGCATTTGGTCCCATCCGCCAGCTCGATTGAATGGGTGTCGGGCTGGAATGTGCTGTCAAAACTCTTGAACTTGGCGATATCGTTCACTATGTGGGATGTCGCTCCGGCGTCCACCATGATGCCTTTCTTCTTTACGTGGTTACGTTGGCTGATGGCCTCTCGCTGTTTGCCTGCTTGGCCATGAAGCAATGATCCTCGTCGCCGTTGTCCTCCTCTTCTTCCTCTGCAACCTTCCTAGCTCCGTCTTCTTTACCCTTTTTCCTGCACAGGGACTCTGTGTGTGTGTTGCTCTTGCAGTGACTGCACCACACTTTCTGGGTGGAATACAAGAAGACTCACCTCAAGACAAACTCACCTCAACTGAAAAAGGAATACTCACCTCGGGGGTAGGAACAGTCACCCCGGGGGGTGGGTAAACTCACCTCAGGACCTGAGAAAACTCACCTCGGAACACTCACCCCGGGTGTAGGAAAACTCACCCTGGGGGTAGGAAAACTCACCCAGAAAAACTCAATGGTGTAATGTACAGTGAGTTTTTGTTTTGTGGGTGGGTTTAACCTTTCCCCTCTACACCAAGTCTGTATGTTTAAAAAAGGCACATCTACCGGCTTGTGAGCTTTCCTTTTTCACAGAATGCTTTCATAATGAGACACGTTTAATCCATACTGGATTAAATTCTGTCTTTGAAGGTATAGAATTACCAAATTATGTTGTTCAATGATATTTTTGTGTTTAAAATATTGTCATCATTGTCCATGTAGACAGGAGGCAAGATTATATTGATTTCAGCAGAAAAGCCCAAAACTTGTAGAAACACAGCACTTTAATTAGCTAAATGTAATTTAACAACATAAATTGACATTGGAATGTTCATTTCTCTGGGTTCTTTGTTTGTTTGTTTGTTTGATGGGGGCACAGGAGTGAAGGGGAGGAGGGGGGTTGACCACTTAACACTAATATCCCATTCCACTTAATGATTCATTGTTTGATATCTAATAGGTGGATGGGGCAAGGTGTGGAGCTGGAGACACATAGCAAATGACCATGCTATTTGCTATTTGCATTCCTTGTTCACTTTTCTGATGAAATCTACCTTCTTTTCTGATGAAATCTACCTTGTATTTAAAGCACTTTAATTAGCTAAATGTAATTAAACATCATTATGAAAGCATTCTGTGAAAATGGAAAGCTCACATTATGAAAGCATTCTGTGAAAATGGAAAGCTCACAAGCCGGTAGATCTACCTTTTTACCTTTTCTGATGAAATCTACCTTGTATTTAAAGCACTATTTAAAGCACTTTATTAATTCTATACCTTCAAAGAAAGAATTTAATCCAGATATGGATTAATCCAGATATGGATTAAACATCATTATGAAAGCATTCTGTGAAAATGGAAAGCTCACATTATGAAAGCATTCTGTGAAAATGGAAAGCTCACAAGCCGGTAGATCTACCTTTTTACCTTTTTTTAAACATTGGGGTGAGTATTCCTACCTCTGAGGTGAGTCTTCCGAGGTGAGTTTTCTCAGGTCATGGGGTGAGTGTTCCTACCCCCCGAAAATCTTGGGGGTGAGTATTCCTACCTCTGAGGTGAGTCTTCCGGGGTGAGTATTCCTACCTCTGAGGTGAGTTGGTTTTGAGGTGAGTCTTCTTGATACCTCTGGGTGCACTTGCTTCTAACTAGCTCCATAAAGAACCTCTCACTCCGCTATACAGCTCCGAGATGAGGTTCTATGTCGTCCTCTCCCAGGATCGGTCGAACATGTTTCCCATTGTAGCCAAACCGGGAGCAGTACTGGCAGCGGACGTAGGGGGGTTTTCCGGGTTGAATGGGAAACATGGCCACAGGCTGACTAAATAAGCGATTTAAACGGGTAGTTTGGCCCAGGACCTAAAATATTATGCTCCGGTCCAAACCTAAAACATCCGTGAGATTTGGAATCTATCATTAGTTTTGGGATACGACGTATACAAAAGGGTAAACAGCGGAGCCTTGGCGGACGTTCGACCGATCCTGGGAGAGGACGACATAGAACCTCATCTCGGAGCTGTATAGCGGAGTGAGAGGTTCTTTATGGAGCTAGCTTCTAACGTGTCCTTTTTCACCACACTTGTAACAAGTCACTGAAGTAAGAGTGGCTTCTCCATCCTTTCTGTATGTCTTGGTGCCTTGTCTGCTTTGCTTTGTGTTGGTCTTCATCACACTGTCCATATATCCAGTCGTCCTCATCTTCTCAGACTCTTCATAGGCCCTCAGTCTTCTCTTGAAGTCTTTAAATGTAACATCGTCCTCGTTCTGTGTTACATGGACAGCCAGTGGCCTGAATGATTCTGGCAGTCCATTCAAAATGGTGGCTACAAGCAGCCCATCACTCATGTTCTCTCCTGCATCACGTAGAGCTGCAATTATATTCAAAATGGTGGCTACAAGCAGCCCATCACTCATGTTCTCTCCTGCATCACGTAGAGCTGCAATTATGTTCTCAGCCCTTATCATGTAATCAGTAACAGTTTCATTGTCTGCCATTTGTATGGTGGTCAATGATGTATACAGGTTTAGAATCCTTGGCTTGCTTTTTCCAGAATAGTGCTCCCTCAATAATTTCAGGGCTTTCCTTCCATCCTCGGCGGCATCATGTCTTATCAATGACAGGCTCTTATCATCCAGGGCATTCACTAACTGTGCATAACAGTCTTCATGTTTTCCTGGATCTGCAGCTAATGCAGCTTCACCCGTGGGCACTCTCAAAATAGTGTCTTTTAGCTTCAAAATGTGCAAACGGCTGAGGAATCTCGTCTCCCACAGATCATACTTATCTTCTGTTCCATCGAATAAAATCTGCTGGGGTGTTCCTGCTCCAGCCACAGAGAGAGAGAGAGAGAGAGAGAGAGAGAGAGAGCATTTTTTAGGCGGGCTTGCGCGCAGTGTTGCCATGTCGGCTTATCATAAGCGACTTTGGGCTTCTTTTTCTGTTTCTTCTGCTTGTTTCGTGCTAGTTTTTTTTGGGGCTTGTTTCTAAAGTATACTTAGGCTTGCTTCCAAAAAATGAATTATTTGAACCAGTGGTTCTCAAATATGTTCATAAATGGTTTGTGCCAGGGAGCATTTGTGTTGTTTAATGTTTCAAAAATATTCCAAATATTTTATTTTAAGAGTTTTTGAAAATGGCAGCTAAACAGCACTTTTCAAATATCTGGTGCAAACAGGCAGTGGTGGAAAAAGTGCTCAAATGTTTTACTTAAGTAAAAGTATCAATACTGCAAAGTAGAAGTAACTGTTACAAGTAAAAGTAAGGAATTCAAAATTTACTTGAGTAGAAGTACAAACGTATTGGTATAAAAATGAACTTAAAGTAACAAAAGTAAAAGTACAAAAATGTTTGAAAATAGCAGATCTACAAGCCCTTTGCAGCTTGTAGATCTGCTATTTTCAAATAGCCTAGGTATAAAATAGGGCTAAAGTTGTTAATGTATGTTTTATAATGTAGTTATTTATATCTGCAAAGTTACTAGAAACTAAGTACAATATTTTTCTCTGAGATGTAGATCTGTTTTTTTGTAAAACATTTGAGTACTTTTTCCACCACTGCTTATTGTTCTCACAAAACATGGCAACACTGGCCTAGAATCTTGAAGGGCTAAAAGTGCGTAGGCCTATAGCCTACTCTTTCTTCGCTCCGACCGAGTGGACTGGAACTTAAGGAAGCAAGGTGAAACGCATGTAATCTGTAAAATCGTTTTTGTTATTTATCCGACCCTATTGCTTTCTGGAACTTCTCTGTTGGTTAACCTAACGGTAAAAAAATAACGCACATTTTTTTTTACCGTTACTGTAGCCCTGAAACATGACAGTCATGTTTCAGGTGGTGCCAGTTGCCGCTGGGTTTTCGCGGAGTTCTTTTTGTTTGGATTGCCAACTCTCACATGTACATAAACGTTCAGATTTCAAATATAAAGTGCTTACCACAGAGCCACGGATGTTACCTCGCGATGCGGACCACATTAAGTACCCGTATCTCCCGTATTGTTCAATAAAAACCGGCGTTCGGATTAAAATGCTTTTTATTTAACAATACGGGAGATACGGGTGCTTAAAGTGGTCCGCATCGCGAGGTAACATCCGTGGCTCTGTGGAAAGCACTTTATGTTTCAAATCTGAACGTTTATGTACATATGAGAGTTGGCAATGTCAACAAAAAAAAATCCCCGAAAACCCAGGGGGAACTGGCACCGGTAACCGCCCAACTCACTCCAAATCCAACTCACTCCAAATCGCGCCCAACTCACTCCAGACATCTCACTCCACACACTTGCCCAACTCACTCCACACACTTGCCCAACTCACTCCACACACTTGCCCAACTCACTCCACACACTTGCCCAACTCACTCCAAAAATTATTATTGAGTACAATATTGAGGAATTAAGTACAATATTGAGGAATTTGTTACTTTTAACTCTATTCTGTTTTAGGCTTGGTTAAAGTTTTAAATACTGTCTCTACAAAACAACTTAATGGTTCTGGGGTTTGTTAGATGTCTTATTCTATTGTTGGTCAAATCAAGAGGTGTTGTTAATGTACTTAGTTACTTTACACCACTGACACATTGAACCAATATTACACTGGTGACATTGCATGGAGTGAGTTGGGTTTGGTCCTGGAGTGAGTTGGCTATGGTCCTGGAGGGAGTTGGTCTTTGGTCCTGGAGGGAGTTGTCCCAGCCCTGGAGTGAGTTGGGCGAGCCCTGGAGTGAGTTGGGCAAATATTTCTTAAGTCTTCATGGAGTGAGTTGGATTTGGAGTGAGTTGGGCGGTATTCATGGAGTGAGTTGGATTTGGAGTGAGTTGGGCGGTATTCCAGGCACCATGACGCTTGTATACAAGCGTCATGTGAACCATGGCTACCGTTACTGTTAACATTTCCCCTCCCTTAACGTACGGGGAAGTGTACATGTCACGTCAGTGGTGGAAAAAAGTACTAAAATATTTTACTTAAAAGTAAAAGTATCAATACTGTAATGTAGAAATACTCTGTTACAAGTAAAAGTCCGGAATTCAAAATGTAGCCTACTTGAGTAAAAGTACAAAAGTATTGTTAAAGCAGGGCTACCAACATTGTACTGTCAGAATCCAGGAGATTGTTTTGGGTGTGTGTGGGCGAATACAAGAAGACTCACCTCAAGACAAACTCACCTCAACTGAAAAAGGAATACTCACCCCGGGGGTAGGAACACTCACCCCGGGGGATGGGTAAACTCACCTCAGGACCTGAGAAAACTCACCCCGGAACACTCACCCCTCTACACCAAGCCTGTATGTTTAAAAAAGGCACATCTACCGGCTTGTGAGCTTTCCTTTTTCACAGAATGCTTTCATAATGAGACACGTTTAATCCATACTGGATTAAATTCTGTCTTTGAAGGTATAGAATTACCAAATTATGTTGTTCAATGATATTTTTGTGTTTCAAATATTGTCATCATTGTCCATGTAGACAGTAGGCAAGATTATATTGATTTCAGCAGAAAAGCCCAAAACTTGTAGAAACACTGCTCTAAATATCAGGTTTACACATAAGCTACAAGTTGCTGTTCACCATAACACAACACAAGAGGTCAAATGTAGGAATAGATCAGTTTATTTGACAAAAGAGGCAGTGTAAAACAACAGGTCAGAACACAGTTACTACAACATAACTGCATAGAAAAAAATGGCCAAAAGTGCCTATCTGAGCTGTTGGAGGGGAAAAAAATCAAATGTCAAATAGTAAAAAAGTTGCAGTGTTCTACTGAGGTGAGTTTTCTCAGGTCATGGGGTGAGTGTTCCTACCCCCGAAAATCTTGGGGGTGAGTTTTCCTACCTCTGGGGTGAGTCTTCCGGGGTGAGTATTCCTACCTCTGGGGTGAGTTGGTTTTGAGGTGAGTCTTCTTGATACCGTGTGGGCAACCCACCCACCAATACATAACATTGCATTGTCAACATTGCAAAATAAACATTATACACTTTCACTGGAAACGGTTTACAAACAAAGCTTACAGTGTTTGTTACTAACTGTCCCACAGAAGTAACAGACTCTGACTGCATTACAATGATCAAAAACAGTCAACAGTAACAAAATAAACCTTACAATATTTGGAGTGTGGGAATCAAGGAATGATGGGTACAATGTCATCCATTGAAACGCTAAAAGTAGGTCTATAGAAATTGTTTTGATGCCTGAAGCAATGTAATCCCCATCTTAAATAATAACCATGCATTGCTTTAAAGTTAATATCTCTGTATGATTGCATGCACAGACCAAGCGGGGGTCTGGGTGTCCTCCCACAGAAACTTTTTCAAAAGTAGATGTAATTTCTTGTGTTCTTGTGAATTTTGGGAGTTTCTCCTGGATTCTCCCAGGAGGAGACATGGTAAAAAAAGAAAGTAAAAGTACTAACATGTTTGAAAATAGCAGATCTACAAGCTCACAAAGTGTCGAGATGCGACAGGTTGTGAGCTTGTAGATCGGCTAGTTTCAAATAGCCTCGGTATAAAATAGGGCTAAAGTGGTTCATGTATGCTTTAATTAAAATATAATAATTTATACCTGCAAAGTAACTAGTAACTTAAGTTTTCAAATAATTGTAGTGGAGTAAAAGTACAATATTTGAGTCTGAGATGTAGTGGAGTAGAAGTAAAAGTATAGACACTTGGAAATACTAATATTTTATTTTTTCTTTCTTCACACATTCACAGATACAGTAGATGATGAGATGGAGTCTGAAGTGAGTATACAGATTACGGCAGAAGATTGGGGAGTGAGTCTGCAGTTCTAATTGCAATGGGGAGTTAATTCCATAGTTTGGGAGCCAGAAAGGAGAAGAGTCTGGGACGTTTGGAGCGTTGTCCCGGATGTTTTAGCGAAGGTTCTGACAGCTTCCCTGTGCTGATCTGAGAGAGCGGGAGGGGTTGTAGGGTTGGATCAGGCTTTGAAGATACAGGGATGCTATACCTTTGGTTGCTTTGTAGGCCAACGTCAGTGTTTACTCTGTGTGGGCAGTAACTGGGAGCCAATGGAGGGAGCGGAGAAGGTGGGTGACATGTGAAAATTTTGACTGGTTGAAGACCAAGCGTGCATTTGTAACTCAAGTTTTTGCTTCTCTTGGGGGGGGGGGGGTGTCCGAAATAGTTTTTAGATGGGCGGTCCACAGCCAAACACAATAATTTTGGGGGTCCTTGACATGGAAAAGTTGGAGCACCACAATATAGCAACATACTGTTTACATTACATACATTTTTAGATATTTATTTGGCCGCGGACCCCCATCTCAAAATGTTTTGTTCTAGGGACCCCCCCAGTAGCAAAGATTTGAGTTACAAATGTTTGCCTTAAACAATATATATTCAAAGATTTTCACACATGTTCACGTTTTTGAATAGCCAAAGAAATCTAAAAATGACACAGATGCGTTCCCAGATTGAATGGCTTAGTAAGCACCACAGGCACTCGTATATAACTCATAAACTAGTCTGCTACTGGGAACATATCTGTGTCACTTTAGATTTCTTTGGCTATTCATGAATAGCAGATCTACATTACAAGCTCATATCGCGGCAGTGAAAATGTGTGCAAATCTTAGTTTGAATATATATGTTTTTTAACTAAAATCTTTGCTTCTGGGGGGTCCCTGAAACAACATATTTTGAGATGGGGGTCCGGGGCCAAATACATATAATGTTGGAGGTCCTTGAAATGAAAAAGGTTGAGAACCACTGATATTATAGCAACGTGAGTTTTTTCAAAAAACTGTTAGGATTTAGAAGACATTTGTAGAATCCCCCAGAAGCCAAGATTTGAGTTAAAAATGTCACGATTTTTCTAAAATAGCAGAAGCTCATAGCGCGGCACTCGGTGCCGCGCTATGAGCTTGTAGATCTGCTATTTTTGAATAGCCAAAGAAATCTAAAAATGACACGGATGGGTTCCCGGACTTAGAATAAATAAAATAACTGGTCCTATACTCTGAAATCACAATATGTTGTTGTTCATGTTGTGTATTATATCTCTGTATGTTTGTAGATTACTAAAATGAAGGCGCTGTATGACAAGGCTCTGAGAGAGCTGAAAGAGTGCGACAATAGGTAAGTTCTCCTGCTGTCACACAGACTGTACAGTGTTGCCAGGGGTTATATATAAAGCAGTGCTTTATATAACCGGACCCCCAAATTGACACTTATTAGCCCACGAAACCCCATTTGAAAAGATATGCTATAGGGACCCCCATGAGAGAAGATATTTACGGATCTAGCAGTGATTCTCAACCATTTTAATTTCAAGGACCCCCAGTTTGACATGCATTAGGCTACGGACCCCCATTCAATGGCATTTCTATCTCTGGGACCCCAATTTATATATTTTAAAATCAATGTAATTTAACTCTGAGTGTACAAATTAACGGGTCCATTTGGTTCCATTTGTACACTCGTATTTCTGTTGTATGTAAAGCACTTTGAGTCCTCTCTGAAAAGTGCACACAAATAAAATGTACTTACTTACTTCCAGCCCTACGTATAGTGTTCATGTTTGTTTTTTAATGGACCCTGACTCTACAACAGTACACACATAAAGTTGACTGATTTCAGTGTTGATTTCGTCGACTAAAACTATAACGAAAAATGTCTGTGGACTACCTTTTTCACTGACGAAAACTAAATAAAAACTAAGCTATGATGACTAAAACTAAGACTAAATATATTGACAATTTCGTCAACAAATAAAAACTAGACTAAAATGTTTGGGAGGGACTAGTGGAGAAGAGATCCAGTAGAACTAAAAGACAAGTCATCATGGGTGACGCGCGGGTGTCACAGACCGAAAATAGCAGATCTACAAGCTCACGACACGTTGTGAGCTTGTAGATCGGCTATTTTCGGCATACAGCTAAGTGAAAATTTGCCATTTCGACGCCATCACGGCCCGCCACAAATCTGTTTTAGTCGACTAAATCGACTGTAGATTTTAGTCGACTAAAATCTTATGATATTTAGTCAACTAAAACTAGAGTAAAAGTAAAACATTTCAGGTGACTAAAATGTGACTAAAACTAAATCAAAATTTGCTGTCAAAATCAACACTGACTGGTTTGCGTCCACCTCCCCAGATGCACCCAGCTGGAAACTTGTGTGAGGGACTTGAGCGATGAGCTGAAGCATGAGAAGGCGATAAACAAGGGTCTGCAGGACAACCTGGAGGCGGAGAAGCGCAACGCCAAAGTGACCGGTGAGACCATAGATACAGAAACCTAGATACCTCATTGGCCGTCTGCAGTTCGTTGGAGTGACCGGTATTGCGGTCGCCATTTTAGAGTAGGGAAGCTACAATTCACTGGCCAATCACAGCGCATTGACTACTGGCCAATCACAGCGCGTTGACTGCTGTCCAATCACAGTGCGTTGACTACTGGCCAATCACAGCGCGTCTAACTGACTTTTGCTGCGCGGCTGCCTCTTAGGAAAAGACCTGCCCTCACCTGCCTCTGATTGGCCTACCAAACGCCCCCTTCTGTGACAGGCAGACAAAAACAAGCAAATAAGTTACAAAACCTTGACACAAATGACTTCTGGAAAGAAATTAAAGTACTGAATAACTGTAAAACGTCTTTACCAACAAATATTGATGGTGTAACTGGCCCTGAGGAGATTGGTCAGTTGTGGCAGAAACATTATTATGAACTGTTCAATTGCGTGCAAAGCAACTCCTTCGTAGTGGGAAACATTGTTAATAATGATGAGGCTGTGACTATCCCCTCACTAGAAGTTTACGATGCAGTCAGGATGCTGAAAGACAATAAAGCGTGTGGTATGGACAAGATATCTGCTGAGCATTTAAAGTATGCAGGCAGAAAACTATGTCCCTTACTTGCTATCCTTTTCACTGTGTTTTTAGTTCATGGTGTTTTACCAAAATCCCTTTTTATCTGTTTTGTTAGTGCCTATCATTAAAGACACATCTGGGAAATTGAGCAGCTCAGATAACTACCGACCAATAGCCCTGTTCAGTATTTTATCTAAGAGAGAGAGAGAGAACTATACTGAACAAATTGGAGAGGTTTATCCTGACCTCTGACAACCACTTCGGTTTTAAACCTAAACATAGCACAGATATGTGTATATTTGCCTTAAAGGAAATGTTAGATTTATATAACGGGCAAAATACCACCATTTTTTACATGTTTTATTGATTTGTCTAAAGCCTTTGATCGTGTTAATCACAAAAAGTTGTTAAAAAAAGTACAGAACAGAGGGGTCCCTATATTTTTAACAAGAATCCTGGTTTTCTGGTACGCACATCAGACCATGTGTATTAGATGGGGTAACAGCTGTCAAAATCAACTCTGTTCCCAGGAGAAAGCAAGGACGTGAAGATAGCGGACCTCGAGGCGAAGGTGAGGGACTTGATGTTCTCCCTGGAGACCCATTAGAAGATAGAGGGGGGGGGGGGGTCCGAAATAGTTTTTAGATGGGCGGTCCACAGCCAAACACAATAATTTTGGAAAAGTTGGAGCACCACAATATAGCAACATACTGTTTACATTACATACATTTTTAGATATTTATTTGGCCGCGGACCCCCATCTCAAAATGTTTTGTTCTAGGGACCCCCCCAGTAGCAAAGATTTGAGGTACAAATGTTTGCCTTAAAAAATATATATTCAAAGATTTTCACACATGTTCATGTTTTTTTTCAAAAAATAGCAGATCTACAAGCTCAAGCGCGGCACTCCTTGAGCTTGTAGATCTGCTATTTTTGAATAGCCAAAGAAATCTAAAAATGACACAGATGCGTTCCCAGATTGAATGGCTTAGTAAGCACCACAGGCACTCGTATATAACTCATAAACTAGTCTGCTACTGGGAACGCATCTGTGTCACTTTAGATTTCTTTGGCTATTCATAAATAGCAGATCTACATTACAAGCTCATATCGCGGCAGTGAAAACGTGTGCAAATCTTAGTTTGAATATATATGTTTTTTAACTAAAATCTTTGCTTCTGGGGTCCGGGGCCAAATACATATAATGTTGGAGGTCCTTGAAATGAAAAAGGTTGAGAACCACTGATATTATAGCAACGTGAGTTTTTTCAAAAAAACTGTTAGGATTTAGAAGACATTTGTAGAATCCCCCAGAAGCCAAGATTTGAGTTAAAAATGTCACGATTTTTCAAAAATAGCACAAGCTCATAGCGCGGCACTCGGTGCCGCGCTATGAGCTTGTAGATCTGCTATTTTTGAATAGCCAAAGAAATCTAAAAATGACACGGATGGGTTCCCGGGCTTAGAATAAATAAAATAACTGGTCCTATACTCTGAAATCACAATATGTTGTTGTTCATGTTGTGTATTATATCTCTGTATGTTTGTAGATTACTAAAATGAAGGCTAAGTTTGACAAGAGTGCGGGAGATCTGAAAGAGCTGGACAAGAAGTAAGTTCTCCTGCTGTCACACAGACTGTACAGTGTTGCCAGGGGTTATATATAAAGCAGTGCTTTATATAACCGGACCCCCAAATTGACACTTATTAGCCCACGAAACCCCATTTGAAAAGATATGCTATAGGGACCCCCATAAGAGAAGATATTTACGGATCTAGCAGTGATTCTCAACCATTTTAATTTCAAGGACCCCCAGTTTGACATGCATTAGGCTACGGACCCCCATTCAATGGCATTTCTATCTCCGGGACCCCAATTTATATATTTTAAAATCAATGTAATTTAACTCTGTGAGTGTACAAATTAACGGGTCCATTTGGTTCCATTTGTACACTCGTATTTCTGTTGTATGTAAAGCACTTTGAGTCCTCTCTGAAAAGTGCACACAAATAAAATGTACTTACTTCCAGCCCTACGTATAGTGTTCATGTTTGTTTTTTAATGGACCCTGACTCTACAACAGTACACACATAAAGTTGACTGATTTCAGTGTTGATTTCGTCGACTAAAACTATAACGAAAAATGTCTGTGGACTACCTTTTTCACTGACGAAAACTAAATAAAAACTAAGCTATGATGACTAAAACTAAGACTAAATATATTGACAATTTCGTCAACAAATAAAAACTAGACTAAAATGTTTGGGAGGGACTAGTGGAGAAGAGATCCAGTAGAACTAAAAGACAAGTCATCATGGGTGACGCGCGGGTGTCACAGACCGAAAATAGCAGATCTACAAGCTCACGACACGTTGTGAGCTTGTAGATCGGCTATTTTCGGCATACAGCTAAGTGAAAATTTGCCATTTCGACGCCATCACGGCCCGCCAAAAATCTGTTTTAGTCGACTAAATCGACTGTAGATTTTAGTCGACTAAAATCTTATGATATTTAGTCAACTAAAACTAGAGTAAAAGTAAAACATTTCAGGTGACTAAAATGTGACTAAAACTAAATCAAAATTCGCTGTCAAAATCAACACTGACTGGTTTGCGTCCACCTCCCCAGATACACCCAGCTGGAAACTTGTGTGAGGGACTTGAGCGATGAGCTGAAGCATGAGGAGGCGATAAACAAGGGTCTGCAGGACAACCTGGAGGCGGAAGAGCGCAACGCCAAAGTGACCGGTGAGACCATAGATACAGAAACCTAGATACCTCATTGGCCGTCTGCAGTTCGTTGGAGTGACCGGTATTGCGGTCGCCATTTTAGAGTAGGGAAGCTACAATTCAAAGTGACTACTACTGGCCAATCACAGCGCATTGACTACTGGCCAATCACAGCGCGTTGACTGCTGTCCAATCACAGTGCGTTGACTACTGGCCAATCACAGCACGTCTAACTGACTTTTGCTGCGCGGCTGCCTCTTAGGAAAAGACCTGCCCTCACCTGCCTCTGATTGGCCTACCAAACGCCCCCTTCTGTGACAGGCAGACAAAAACAAGCAAATAAGTTACAAAACCTTGACACAAATGACTTCTGGAAAGAAATTAAAGTACTGAATAACTGTAAAACGTCTTTACCAACAAATATTGATGGTGTAACTGGCCCTGAGGAGATTGGTCAGTTGTGGCAGAAACATTATTATGAACTGTTCAATTGCGTGCAAAGCAACTCCTTCGTAGTGGGAAACATTGTTAATAATGATGAGGCTGTGACTATCCCATCACTAGAAGTTTACGATGCAGTCAGGATGCTGAAAGACAATAAAGCGTGTGGTATGGACAAGATATCTGCTGAGCATTTAAAGTATGCAGGCAGAAAACTATGTCCCTTACTTGCTATCCTTTTCACTGGGTTTTTAGTTCATGGTGTTTTACCAAAATCCCTTTTTATCTGTTTTGTTAGTGCCTATCATTAAAGACACATCTGGGAAATTGAGCAGCTCAGATAACTACCGACCAATAGCCCTGTTCAGTATTTTATCTAAGAGAGAGAGAGAGAACTATACTGAACAAATTGGAGAGGTTTATCCTGACCTCTGACAACCGCTTCGGTTTTAAACCTAAACATAGCACAGATATGTGTATATTTGCCTTAAAGGAAATGTTAGATTTATATAACGGGCAAAATACCACCATTTTTTACATGTTTTATTGATTTGTCTAAAGCCTTTGATCGTGTTAATCACAAAAAGTTGTTAAAAAAAAGTACAGAACAGAGGGGTCCCTATATTTTTAACAAGAATCCTGGTTTTCTGGTACGCACATCAGACCATGTGTATTAGATGGGGTAACAGCTGTCAAAATCAACTCTGTTCCCAGGAGAG
The DNA here is from genome assembly GCF_963454915.1 of Gymnoscopelus microlampas. Lineage (NCBI taxonomy): Eukaryota > Metazoa > Chordata > Actinopteri > Myctophiformes > Myctophidae > Gymnoscopelus > Gymnoscopelus microlampas. Next base: position 17,284,816 of record NC_139951.1, read on the forward strand.
AGCAAGGACCGGACGATAGCGGAGCTCAATGAGAAGGTGAGGGACTTGATTTTCTCCCTGGAGACCCAGCAGAAGATAGAGGGGGGGGGGGGGGGGGGTCCGAAATAGTTTTTAGATGGGCGGTCCACAGCCAAACACAATCATTTTGGGGGTCCTTGACATGGAAAAGTTGGACCACCACAATATAGCAACATACTGTTGACATTACATACATTTTTAGATATTTATTTGGCCGCAGACCCCCATCTCAAAATGTTTTGTTCTAGGGACCCCCCCCAGTAGCAAAGATTTGAGTTACAAATGTTTGCCTTAAAAAATATGTATTCAAAGATTTTCACACATGTTCACGTTTTTTTCAAAAATAGCAGATCTACAAGCTCATTGGTTCCCGGGCTTAAAATAAATAAACTGGTCCTATACTCTGAAATCACAATATGTTGTTGTTCATGTTGTGTATTATATCTCTGTATGTTTGTAGATTGCTAACATGATGGGTGGGTTTAGCAAAACTCTGGAACGCTATGAAAACCTGAAGACACAGATGAGCCCCGGTCTGTTCTCCGACCAGGGTGAGACGGCCGGCTTCACGCCATTTTAGATTTTTAGCTATAACCATTATTTTTTTACTTTGGCTATTCAAAAATAGCAGATCTACAAGCTCATAGTGTGGCACTCTGTGATTTTTTTAAAATAAAAAATAAAAAAAACTTTTCAGATGACTAAAATATGACTAAAACTAAATGAATATTTGCTGTCAAAATCAACTCTGTTCCCAGGAGATAGCACGGACAGGACGATCGATCCCTTGAAGTTCTCCCTGGAGACCCAGCAGAAGATGGAGGGCAACGAGTTCCAGGATCGACCGCCAAATGTCTCCGGTGGCGTTCTGGATGCGACGAGGGAGGGCCCCTCCTCTCACCGAGGCAAGAGTGGAGGAAATAAAAGAGGACGAAAGCAGACGAAATAAAAAAGACTGGGAGGGAAGGAAAATAGCCTGGTAAACCCCCTCCCTCCGGAAATCTCATTTGTATTTGATTTCAGCAGTGAGACTGGCATAGACCATATTCACATTTGAGAGCGTTTTGAAGTTTTAAAACAAGCGGACAAAGTTTCAATGGCCGCCGTAACATTTTGCTCGGCTGCACTCCATTCGGATTCACTCGGGTTCCACTTGATTGGCCAACCTCCGCAGAAACGCCCACACAGGCCTGCAGGCCAGAGACTCACTCCTGAAATCAAATCCAAATTAGATGTCCGGAGGGAGGGGTTTACCAGGCTAGAAGGAAGAGGCTTTCAGACGCTCCCCAGGCTGTTCATGGACACGTATATATATTAAGTATGGCTTTGTTTGGGACCTGGTTTATATACTATGTTCGATGCCCGGTGGCACACGGCCCGGAAAATAGCCGATGTAGAAGCTTCACAACTATAGGGATGTTCACAATTAATCTATTATTATCGATTAATTGCCGTTATGAATTTACCCAATTTAAATGTATCGATTTTTTTCGATTAATGGTACAGCTCCAGATAAGACACATTTGTAGATTGCTAACATGAATGCTGAGCTTAGCCATACTCTGGAACGCTATAATAACCTGAAGACACTGTATTCCATTTGTTTCAATAAATGGTTAAATTTACTTATGACGTGATATGAGTGTTCCTGAGAGAATCAGCGAAACCTGTTCATCACTGTGAATGGACAGGCTCCAGTCCACTCGGGAACGATTCAAGTCAGGAACAAATGCAAGTTGGAAATGCATCCCCACCCAGTTATGCAATACCCATTATACCCGTTGTACCCGTTGTCAGAGTGTCCGTCTGTCTGTCTGTGATGTCGTCAGTATATGGGTATATCGGTAGGATCGGCAGTTCTTTCCAACCGGATCTCCATATAGGCATATATTTTGTCCAATTATGGAGATCCTTAATGTCTTCAGTATATGCCCATATCTGGGCATACAGTATCTGTTGTATCAGCGGTTCTAGACAACCGCCTATCCACCGGGCACGGCACTCCCCCGGGTTGTCAGTGACGCGTGTGCCTTTTCTCGAGATATTTGATTTACAGACAGACATACACACACGGACGAACGGACAGGCAGTGCATTTATAGTAGGATCCAGAATCAATCTTCAGAATGCTGAACAGCAGAGCAAAGATGCTGCAGCTTCTCTTCCAGAGGGACTGTTGAGAAGAGAGTCAAACGTTTAACCACTTAAACCCTATATACTGTGCATCAGCTATTTAAAAATGGCACAACATATTTTCAGATAGGCATACGTGGCCAAACACATATTCATTTGGGGGTCCTTGGAATGAAAACGGTTGAGAAGCACTGATCTATGACACGTAGGCCCTCTTCTCTCTCAGAATTGGGAGATGTCTTTATCCATGAACTGTGGCCTGTTCCACCAATAATCATCATCAGGGCAGGAATTTCATAGAGGCCTTGAAGGCCATGGCTGCCGTTGCCCCTCGTTTTGGCCTCATGCCCTTCAAAAATCAGATAAGCCCAAAGGCCACAGTAGCCTTGAAACCCGGCCACACTGCCACAGTGTGCCTGCTCATTTCACCGTTTTCTACTTTTCTTCTTTGCTGTCAATATGGTGTTTAGACACAGTGTCACGCTGAGATTCTGAATTCTGAAATAATAAAAAGCTGTATTTATATATTTCCCTGATAGTTATACTGTGTATTTAAAATGAAATCATTCTTAACCCCTAAATTCAATCCATAAAAATCTTTGTTTAATTTGATGGCCTTGCTGACCTGGCATTTGGCCTTTGTGCCCTCAAAGGCCAAGTGGACGACAAGGCTGTCCTTGTCAAGAAATGCTCCACTTCCATATGAGATATTATGATAATTACTCTAATTGCACAACATGCAACTCTTATAAACAAGTTGAATTTCATCCTCACTAGGTATAGACATCATTTCAATCATAAAAGTTCATAGGAAACCTCATTATTGCTCTGCACAATGAAACATAATAGAATGTAGTTCATAACGATAACCAGTGTGATTAAAATATGAAGTGATTATAAATGTTTGTGTATTTAATAATTCTCTGCTAGCTAATAATCCAAGTTATAGACTGCCCATGTTGTCTTCATTTCACTCCTTGTGCAATTTATACAGTCAGCCATTACATTTTACAACCATGTTTCCTGCAATTTTGCAGCTATTTTGGGGGAAAGAATGTGTTGCCATTTTCCCTCTGCAATTTGCATCACGTAAGAGTAATGTTGGATTATTGTCAAATATGGTGGTCAAACTTGGCATGCTTGGAGATCCATTACATGAATAACAACTAAACTGTTCATTACACAGATCCTGCTTGAGTCACATAAACACACTGCCCATGTGGCCTGCTGGGATCTTATCAAAGAAAGAGCAACTTAACTTACTGATCAGGAGTCAGTCACATGACTGCTGAAGGGACTGATCTGTCAACTCACTAGTTTTAAATTGTATATATATTATTTATCAAATATGAAAGCAGAAGAAGGAAATGGAAAATGTGTAGGCTAGGTGGTAATCCAAACTTCATTAGCCATGCCGCTGATGTGTGTGCGTGTGTGTGAGCGTGCATTAGTGCACGTGGGGTGGGGGGCGGCGGGGTGTCAAGTCAACAAGCAGTAATGTGGACCACCATGGTTGTGCCAGAACCCGCCCCACCCCACCCCCCGGCTGAACTATGTTGGACTTTAGCAGTAGAGGTGGTTATTGAAGGTAGTTATTATTGGGAGTTATCACACTAGGGGCCCTATTATGCATGTCTTAATTGTCTGTGGCCAAAACCATTTAGCTATTATGAGTGCGGTAAATCTGCGCACTGCGCCAAGGCGCTACGTGGTAAACGGCCCCGAATTAGTCATGGGTGTGGTTTGGGCGTTCCTTTAATCAAACCAATCAGAGTATCGGCTGCCATTCCCTATAAGATCAGCGTAAGACGCAGCGCTATTTTCTATGAGTTAAGTGGAGAGATCAAAAGAGAAAGAAACATCACATTGAAAGGAGAGATGTCCAAGTGCATGCATGGCCGTCATAACCACTGTAACCTCTGTCTAATGATGTGACTGTCTCGTGTTTGTTGGCGGTGACGTCGCCATGACGTTGTGGGGCTCATCCACGTCATCTCGCATGCACAGTAGTGTCCTTTCCGTATGCAATCCTGTGCGCAATTCGTGCGCAAGCTCATGAGCCGAGCCCATTGGTCGACCCTATTGGTCCAAACCGTTTTCGCTCGTTCATGTGTCTGGCCCAGCTGTGGTAAAGCTGCAGTACCATGACTTTGGCGCTTCACTTCTCCCTCTCGGTTCTCAAGGTTCAAGGTTCAAGGTTGTACTTTATTGTTACATCTTGTGTACAGACATGAGAGTAAAACGTATTTTGGTTTTGCTTCCTTCCTTCCTTCTGGGGGCTTGGAGTTACACACTGGGAGTTAACTGGGAGTTATAACACTGGGAGTAAACTGGCCTTTGTTACACTGGGATCAAACTGTACAGGACAAGGCATAGTCCTGTCTGTGCAATGACATTGAAGTGGAATCTTTCATCCCCTTGTTTCCCTCTTTCTCTCTGTCCTTCATCCATCCATTCATCGTCCCTTTCGGTTCTCACCCTAGAAAATATCTACAGTTTTGGAGGATGTTTAAACAACAGTCCATCAGCGTCATTCGTCTTTTATGACGCTACTTCAGATTGTATACGATACCACTTGAACGTGCCCAGGGCTTTGCGTTGTTGGATCACTGCATTGTAACAAAAGTGGGTTTTACAGACGTGATGAGGCTTTGCTGATGAGACCAGCTCACACTCCAGATACGGAGATGGCCTCTCAAATCCATGTCTAATCAATCTAATGCCTCTGACGTTGACGTTTGAGTGAGTGGACCCTCCTCACTGCATAGTGGCTACCGTGTGTGTGTGTGTGTGTGTGTGTGTGTGTGTGTGTGTGTGTGTGTGTGTGTGTGTGTGTGTGTGTGTGTGTGTGTGTGTGTGTGTGTGTGTGTGTGCTCACACTTGTGAATGTGGATGTCAGATACTTGGTCTCATGTTGTTTTAATGAAAGCTATGTAAATAGAATAAATCTTCCCTCTTCTCATCAGTTTTATGAGACTTTTCCCAAAAATGGCACTCACCAGCACAGTCTTGCGCTTGCGGACACACGTGCGCGGGCAGCCACACACACACACACACACACACACACACACACACACACACACACACACACACACACACACACACACACACACACACACACACACACACACACACACACACACACACACACAGATCTGGATGAGTGTAGTAATCAGGTTGGGTGGAAGGATGTATGGAGACATGTATTTAAACATTCCCATCACAGATGTCTGGTGATTTACAGTATTATCATCTCATTGTTGAGTGTTTGTACGAGTAGATGCAAGAGAATGTTTTCTGTTGTTGTTTCGAACGTGACATTTTATGTGTTTATACTTTAAGCTCTTCATCTAAAAATGGAAGCTCCTCAAATTGATGAGTAATCCGACGAGAATGAAGACTGCAGCATTAATAAACACACATTTGAACTCCTACAGTGGAGAGTAACTCCTTTCTTCTCTCCTTTCTTCTCCTCTCCTCTCCTCTCTTTTCCTTTTTCTGCTCTCCTCTCCTCTCCTTTCTTCCTCTCTCTTCTCTTTTCCTCTCCTCTACTCTCCTCTCAAAGTGTTGATGCAATTCACTCCTCTAAGATTCGGGTTTGCATCCTACTGGTTCCTTTCTTTTATTTATTTATTTCGAACATATAAAAAATATAAACGAGAAAAGACAAAGGAAATAAAAGGACAACATTAGATAAAAACAGCGCCAAAGTTATCTTAACATCATCATTAAATTATATTCCATGTTCTAAAAAAGGAGTAGGAAGAAGTTTTATGAAAACTTATCAGGTCCTACCCCTTCTTTGTGTATCTCAAAATAGTTCAAACCTGCAGATACCTATTTTGGCTTTACGCCCCAGTGTTTACACACTCACGTTGAAAAAACTAAAACTAAAATAAAAACAAAACAAACAAACAATCAAGCATACAAAACAGTGAAAATGATGCTCCAGATCTAAACCTACATCTGTCGTACCTAACTATCTATTTTATCCTATATCTCTATATATATATATATATATATAATATTATATTTTGAATTAATCTCTGCATTTGTTCCACAGAAGTAACCCCTTTAGCATAAATGCAGTGATATTTTGCATTGGTCCTCACTAATGGTTGATTAAACACACAGTCTCCTCTCAAATTACCATGACTCTCTCATTTGGCACAACTTTTGGATATTGTTAGGTAATAATCTTTTTTTCTCCTTTGTACGTTATTTGAACTGTTTTAAGGTCAACCAGATTTTTGAATTTTAATGCTTTTATTTTGATAAACAGTTGGTTAGTTGGTTGAGACTTGAGAAGACAATTATTCTGTCCTGCAAAAATAAATACAAATATAATAATACTAATACTACTGCTACTACTACAACTAGTAATAATAATGATGATGATGATGATAATAATAATAATACATGTTTCATTAAAGCAGTGGGGGATAATCAAACTATAACTAAATGACGTCATGTTGCATTGCATATAAGAATAATGATAATACATTACAAACAGTATTAGGAAGTCGGAAATGTCAATGAGCTCTTCATGTTGAAGAGCGGATGTTCTTTTTAACCAAAAAGGCTCTTCAGGTGATAATAATGGTTATAATATACGCACCATAATGGGGATGATGTCAATTATGGGTCAGGCATTGAATTAATGAGAAGCTATATACGTCATGGACCTTGGCGAAAAACAACAAGAAAAACAATATTTTTCTGTGTTGCCACTGTTTGCTTGAGTCAAAGGTCCTTACATTGGTTTTGAAACGTGCCTGGCCTCAATGTTTCTCAATGTCTGGTCCAGGGCCCACCAGGGGTCCAAATGGAACCTTACGGTTCTATAACTCTGAGAGTGTAGAAATGGAACCATTGAAAATGTTAATAAATGTGTCTCTGGGACCCCAATCTACACTTCTGAGTGTTAATTTAACTGTGTGTGTGTGTGTGTGTGTGTGTGTGTGTGTGTGTGTGTGTGTGTGTGTGTGTGTGTGTGTGTGTGTGTGTGTGTGTGTGTGTGTGTGTGTGTGTGTGTGTGTGTGTGTGTGTGTGAGAGAGTGAGAGAGAGGTATGTACAGTACAGGCTCATAGCCAGGGAAAGCATTGTCCAGGAAGGAAAGCTGTCTGTTGGCGCCACCAAGTGGTCAAACGTCTTCACTGCCCAAGAAAATAAATCAAAAAGTGAAATGAAGAATCAAGAGGGTTTATTTGTCACTACTCTCATACTAGTTCAAGCAGTGAAATGCAGATGTGTGGCAACATAACAATAATGAAGATACAAATAAAGATAACTAAGCCCCATGTGGAATTCCTTTAGCAGCAATAGGTTTTGAGGGGGTAGCTTAGTGTCTTGTTTGATTGATTGAATACTTTATTAGCAGTTTGAAACAGTACAGCAGT
>NC_139951.1:17297365-17328525 GCF_963454915.1 Gymnoscopelus microlampas
GTCAACATTGAGAGACAGTTTGTGATAAACCTTTTTTTTTTTTTTAAGAAATGGGGAATACGCGTGTCCTTTCTCCAACCTTGTGGAGTTGTAACAGATGTCATTGTCTGCTGTGGTGGTTCTATTACATTTTGTATGCAAGTCTATGTCAGCGGATTGTGACAAGGCATCTCTTTTATGTTTATGGGTTGTGTGTGTGTGTGTGTGTGTGTGTGTGTGTGTGTGTGTGTGTGTGTGTGTGTGTGTGTGTGTGTGTGTGTGTGTGTGTGTGTGTGTGTGTGTGTGTGTGTGTGTGTGTGTGTGTGTGTGTGTGTGTGTGTGTGGGTGCGCGTGTGTGCGTGTGGGTGCGCGTGTGTGCGTGCCCACAAGTGTCTGCCAAAAACACTCTGAGCCACTTATATAAACAGCAAGAGTGCTCACATATCCCCCAAAGATAAGTCACAACAAACGAGTTGATACTGACTGACAGTGAGAGAAATGTGCGGTACAAAGCAATGTGCTTTACAAGTACACACACACACACACACACACACACACACACACACACACACACACACACACACACACACACACACACACACACACACACACACACAATCTCAAAAAAATAATGTTTTAACATAAAACAGCCATTTCTCTTGTGAGGATCGGGGAAATTGTCCTAACAATGACTTTTTCTCATATTCTGGGACATCAACACACACACGTACGCATGTACGCACGCATACAGGAACAGACCTTTAACCCCCACCGTATATGTGCAGCTGTGTGTTGAGTGACAGTTGGACAGTGAGGGAGACATTGTAAGTGTTCCATTGAACGGTGTAACATTCTAATCACTGAAGGGCCTCCTCAGAGCCTCCCAGAGATCATTAACGGCATAATCAACTCACTCATAAATGGAGCCAGATGTGTGTGTGTGTGTGTGTGTGTGTGTGTGTGTGTGTGTGTGTGTGTGTGTGTGTGTGTGTGTGTGTGTGTGTGTGTGTGTGTGTGTGTGTGTGCGCGCAAGACAAAGACAGAGCTTGTGTGTGTGTGTAGAGTGGGGTTTTAAAAAAGAGACAATAGAGTGTGTGTGTGTGCGTGTGTGTGCGCACTCGTTTGCATGCGCTGTTACAGTATATGGACATTACAGGAACTGATGGATGCCTTCCTCCCCTGTGTGGTTTTACTGTGAAATTTTCATAACACGAGTCATGCAACACTAACCCGCTCTTCACACTGTAATTGGTTCTACAGTACTGTACCCTAGAATAAACAATGTTGGGGAAATTCAATATTCCGTGGAATCGCCACTCGTCTTGATGGGTTCGGAAATGATGATCTATCCTCACGTCCCTTTGACACAAAATAGCTTGGCAGATTCCCTGCAATGCAAAACATTTAAGGACGTATATTTGTATTTTACTGTTATTCACGCTGTTGACATTTTGCCATGATTACAGTTCTGTTGGGTTGAAGTTTGAAACCCTCACGTTCAGATGCTAAGTGGCATTGCAGATGTACTTTAAAACAGACCTTTCACAGCAAAACAAAAAATATGAGGGGCCCTCAAGTTTCATGGTTGTAGGTCAAACAGGGCATGAGTTCTACCTGTTCAAAGTTGGCATTTTTCAATTGAGTGCTATCCACCTTTTGACAAATGCGTGTGAGAATTATTTCTTGATCGTTTTTCATGACCATCTACCATATGGCCGAGTTTCGTAAAAAGCGACAGCACGGTTCAGCCAGAACTGCGAAAAGTGGCAGAAGAAGAACTAAAATACTGCCAATAATAAAACAGGTCCAGAGCTGAGCTCTGGCCCCGTAATAAAACAGGTCCAGAGCTGAGCTCTGGCCCCGTAACAAGCAAAATATACCTACACCAGGGGTCTTCAACAGGGGGTCCGGGACCCCTAGGGGGTCCTCAGAGTTACTACAGGGGGTCCGCCAAAACTTTGTGTGCTATGATTATTATTTTTTTTACATTAACCACTTGAACCCTAGCATCCCTTTTCTGAGGAGAACTTTAGCCAAAAATAGCCGATCTACAAGCTCACAACGCCTCGGCTATTTTTGGCAAAGATGTAGAGGTGTAGAGGGTAAAAAGAGCAGACTAAGTAAACAAAAAAGTTTAATCTGAAACACAATTTTATACAATTATAGAGGGGGTCCCTGCTTCATCTTTCTCTCAGCTAGGGGGTCCTTGGCCTGAAAACGTTGAAGACCCCTGACCTACACTATAGGTGTTTTTTCATGTTTGTAGCTGGCTGCAATCTTTCACTGAAGAGCAGGCAGGGCAATGCTCAAATACACACAACAGTTCTATAGTGGTAAAAAAAAACAGTCAGACCTCTGTACCCTGCACGGTTTAACTGCTTCAGTGAATCTCAGACTCCTTGGACCATGTCATTCACTCATCATCAGTCCATCGCAGCTTCTTGCTCTCAGGAGAACCTGTTCCCCTGTCAGACTCGTCAGCCTCCAGCACAGATGTACGCCCAGGCAAGGATAACTTTTATTACAGTTTGTAAAAGTGACAGTTTCATGCTCATTGTCTGATGTGACTTTAAGGTTGACATGTAAATCAGTGTGAATGCTAATGTGCACTTCATTGTCATCATCAATGTATGATTATTTGTCTAATTGTTTGTTTTTAATGTCACCTTTTCTTCAATAAAGCCCTGCCAACTACACCATATGGCCTGTTCCTTGGAGGAGTTGATGCAAAAAGGACTTTAGCTTGTTATTAATTCAGTTCCTACATTGACACAATAGTATATGAGAAAAGTCATACTAAACTCGTACTGTGTCATAAAAAATGAAGTCATACAGTACTTTAGTATAAACAAAATGCCATACAGTCCTGTCGTTAAAAAAATACTTTGTTCTTGTCAGCCTAAATTGTTCACAGCACAGCTATCTATTTTTATATTTAATTCTTGTGACAACCCTGGGGGTTGTCAGGGTGACTAGTGTGGTTGTCATGGTTACTAACCATGTGTCATGTGTGTCAGAATGATTGGAGGGCGGAGTGTGTCATCAGTGGAGATCTGGCCCACCTGGATTGTCCTCTATAAAAGAGGTGGCTGGACTTCATTCTTGTTCTCTCTCTCACCGTGAAGCTCACTGGGAGCACTCCAGCCTTTTGGATTTTGCTTGTTAAAGAACAAGATCACTGTGGTAGAGGTTTGGGTTGTGTAGTTACCTTGTCATGATGTAACTCCAAATGTGAACAAGAAATCTAAAATAATTGCTGTATAATAATTGAATAGAAATTGATCATTCAAAATATGCTCCTCATTGACATTGTACAGTGAAACGGCTCTCAAAGTCACTCTTTTAGCACGTAAACGAACACAAAGCAAGCTGATTCAGTCAATATAGAACATCACCAAACCCAGTACTGTTTAAAAATAAATAAAAATGTCAACTTCCTGTTGATTTAACTATTTGAAGATCCAGATCCGCGGATCCAGTCCGACTAGTTCTTTTTAATAAAAATAGCAAAATCAACAGGATGTTAGCATTTTTATTTAAAAAACAAACGGTACTGGGTTTGGTGATGTTCTATATAGTCTGAATCAACTTTATTTGCGTTCGTTTGTGCTAAAAGAGTGACTTTGAGAGCTGTTTCAGCCTACAATGTAATTCAATGAGGAGCATATTTTTTTATTATCAATGGAGCAATTATTTTAGATTTCTTGCCCACCTTTGGAGATGCATCATGGGAAGGTACTGTAACTACACAACCCAAACCTCTACCAAAGTGGTCTTGCCCTTTAAGCACTGTTAACCACCCCAGTATCCGTATTGTGGGTATAGCTTTAGCAGAAAATAGCCGATCGACAAGCTCACTGCGACACGTTGTGAGCTTGTCGATCGGCTATTTTCAGTCAAAACTTTCCTCATAATAACACAAAACAGAAAATACACTAGTATTGAGCCCTGAGGCTCACCGGTTACCCATATGGGGTTAAGTTAGTTTTAATAAAATAATTTAAACGTTCTTTGTTTGTGTGTGTTTCCTCTTTGTTACAAACTCAGCCGTTTGCAACACTCTTGGTTGGTTGTTGCAATAAATACATTACATTTAAGTGGTTGAATTTATGTAATTTGTTATCCCTGAGTCACTAGAATACCACAAAACGAAGTATGGAGCTCGGCCTATAATTGATCATTGATTTGATTGATATGCTGCATGCCATGAGTGCAAAGTGGTATTTTCTTAAACTTAATTCAGTTAATCATAGAGGATCTGTGGTCATAATACAGCACTGTTTGAGGAACTATAGTTGAAGACTTAAGACATATTTTTTAATGTCCAGTCCAAAGTGAGAACAATGTAGCCTACTTGATTTAACAGCAAAACTGCTATAGTTTTGATCATCTGAAACTGAGGAATTTATAAATGACAAAAAGGGTATGAATTTTTATGACATTATGAAACATCTCTCTGTTTCCTTTCAATGAAAGTGTAAATCTGGGTTCAGACTCAGCCAGAGTAAACGTTTTCTAACAGATGGTTTTAAACAACCTCAATCTCAGTCGTGTCATAATGAACCCTTTCCCTGATCATCAGAGGGTGTATCTAGTAGATCCAGTCATTCTGTCAGGGGTAGAGGTGTTTGCTGTGGATTTTCATCTTTTGACCTGTCACCTCTTGCTTTAACTTTAAATATAACCTCAAAATCCTAATTAATGTGAAAGGCCTGGTGGTGCAAGAGTAAAGCATAGGCTTCACAAGCAGATGGTTGTGGGTTTGAATCTTGGTCAGGGAAGATCTCAATTTTCTGTCTTTTTAAGGCGAGAACCATGGATGAAGCCTCCCTCCTCACGCCCTCTTTTAGCTCCGGTAGGAGAGGGAGGAGCATGGAGTGAGCCCACCTCCAGGGGGAGGAGCTTAAGAAATTTACATATTATGCAAAGGTTTTTTTATTTAGTTTTGTGATTTTATGAACGCTGTTTTTTCACATTAATTTGATTGAGGTATTTTTTGTATTGTTTAGTGTTTTTTTTCCATCACCAGTTTGTATTAACCACAGTTTCACTTTAGTTGTTTTACCCTTTTAGTTTTTGTTTAGTTGTTGTTTGAGTTGTTTTGAGTGAGCTTTGAACCAGGAACCCTGGGTTTATGAACCACGTATTTATCTTTTAAGCCACGCTGGCATGGAAAGTGCAATTGGGAACGTCATACTTAACCCACCATTATTGAATTTAGATTGGACAGTGAAAATGTTCTTCAGGAGGTTTGATCCTTAAACCTTCTGCTTTCAGACCCTGCATTTATCTCTTGAGCCACACAGGTATGGACACTACAATTGGGAACGTCATACTTAAACCACCTTTTAGAATTTAGATGGACAGTGAAAATGTTCTTCAGGAGCTTTGAACCCCAAACCTTCTACTTTCAGACCGTATGTTTAACTCTTGCGCCACGCTGGCATGGAAGGTACAATTGGGAACGTCATCGTTAACCCGCCTTTTAGAATTTAGATGGACAGTGAAAATGCTCTTCAGGAGCCTTGAACCCCAAACCTTCTACTTTCAGACCCTGTGTTTAACTCTTGAGCCACGCTGGCATGGAAAGTACAATTTGGAACGTCATGCTTAACCCGCCTTTTAGAATTTAGATGGACAGTGAAAATGTTCTTCAGGAGCCTTGAACCCCAAACCTTCTGCTTTCAGACCCTGTGTTTATCTCTTGAGCCACGCTGGCATTGAAGTTATTATTGGGAACGTCATCGTTCACCCGCATTTTAGAATTTAGATGGCCAGTGAAAATGTTCTTCAGGAGTTTTGAACCCCAAACCTTCTGCTTTCAGACCCTGTGTTTATCTCTTGAGCCACACAGGTATGGATAATACCAAAGAGAACGTAATACTTAAACCACCTTTTAGAAGTTAGATGGACAGTGAAAATGTGCTCCAGGAGTTTCGAACCTTAAACCTTCGGTTTATAAACCCCAGAGTTTTCTCTTGAGCCATGGTGGCATGAACCATGCAACTGAGAACATAATACTTAAACCACCTTTTCAGGATTGAGATGGACAATGAAAATGTTCTTTAGGAGCTTTGAACCTTAAACTCTTTGGTTCATAAACAGTGACACATCTCTTGAGCCACAGAGACTTTGGCCTCCACACTTAGTGATTTTTTTGGATTTAACTTTCGTTTCGGTAGTGACCAACTTTCGTTTCGGTAGTGACACAATGGTGAAATGTACTAAGTCCAGAGCTCAATGAATGTTAGGGACCAAAAAAATCGTCACTACAAAGTACTACCAATCAACTCTAAATTGCCTGAAACATACTCCTAACAGGTTTTTGGGTGGACGATTTTGGCCTCCACACTTAGTGATTTTTTCGGATTTAACTTTCGTTTCGGTAGTGACCAACTTTCGTTTCGGTAGTGACACAATGGTAGCCTGGTAAACCCTCCCTCCGGAAATCTCATTTCCATTTGATTTCAGAAAGGAGTCTGGTCTGAAACGCCTTTCTGCAATAATCGCTGTGGGCTGGAGTTGGGCGGGAGTAATACCGTTGACTGACAACCCCTTCAACCAATGATCGTTTTTCCCCTTCAGCCAATGAGCAGTTCATTTTGACGAGCTCCAGGCTATGTGACACAACGGGACTTTTGGGACGGCCATGCCGAAAATAGGTTGCCTTATTGGGATACATGCGTGTCCCTCCCCGCCCCTGCCGGTTCTCTAAATTTATATTTTTAAATAGGCTCTGTCATGATTAATTGACCACATATATGAAGTTAAACAACTAAATTCTATCCAAACGATATGTTAATAGTAAATTCCGTGCCTCAAAAAAGAAGTTTGAGAGCGTTTTAAAACCGAAAGTAAGAAGTGAAGGCACTCGCACAAACAACAATGGCTGCCGTTCGTGTTTTGTCGGCGGCTCTCAGGCTGCACTCGGCTTCATTCGGGCTCACTCGAACTCGCCACCTGATTGGCCAACTGTCGCTGTCAATCACAGAACAATGAGCGACGACGCTGATAGGCTCGTCGGCTCGGCGAGCAGAGCGATTATTGGAGAAAGGCGTTTCAGACCAGACTCCTTTCTGAAATCAAATGGAAATGAGATTTCCGGAGGGAGGGTTTACCAGGCTAACACAATGGTGAAATGTGCTAAGTCCAGAGCTCGATGAATGTTAGGGACCAAAAAAATCGTCACTACAAAGTACTACCAATCAACTCTAAATTGCCTGAAACGTACTCCTAACAGGTTTTTGGGGGGACGATTTTGGCCTCCACACTTAGTGATTTTTTCGGATTTAACTTTCGTTTCGGTAGTGACCAACTTTCGTTTCGGTAGTGACACAATGGTGAAATGTACTAAGTCCAGACTGAGCTCGATGAATGTTAGGGACCAAAAAAATCGTCACCATGCGAGCGTAGCTCAAGAGATAATTCCAGGGTTTATAAACGTTAAAAAAATTGGATTCAAAGCTCCCACATAACTTTTTCATTGTATGTCTAAATTCTACTATTATGTTCTCAGTTGCATCTTTCATGCCACCATGGCTCAAGAGAAAACTCTGGGGTTTATAAACCGAAGGTTTAAGGTTTGAAACTCCTGGAGCACATTTTCACTGTCCATCTAAATTCTAAAAGGTGTTTTAAGTATTACGTTCTCATTTGTAGTGTCCATACCTGTGTGGCTCAAGAGATGAATGCAGGGTCTGAAAGCAGAAGGTTTAAGGATCAAACCTCCTGAAGAACATTTTCACTGTCCATCTAAATTCTAAAAGGTGGGTTAAGTATGACGTTCCCAATTGTAATGTCCATACCTGTGTGGCTCAAGAGATAAATGCAGGGTCTGAAAGCAGAAGGTTTAAGGATCAAACCTCCTGAAGAACATTTTCACTGTCCATCTAAATTCTAAAAGGCGGGTGAACGATGACGTTCCCAATTGTAACTTCCATACCAGCATGGCTCAAGAGGTAGACACAGGGTCTGAAAGCAGAAGGTTTGGGGTTCAAGGCTCCCGAAGAACATTTTCACTGTCCATCTAAATTCTAAAAGGCGGGTTAAGGATGACGTTCCCAATTGTACTTTCCATGCCAGCGTGGCTCAAGAGTTAAACACAGGGTCTGAAAGTAGAAGGTTTGGGGTTCAAGGCTCCTGAAGAACATTTTCACTGTCCATCTAAATTCTAAAAGGTGGGTTAAGTATGACGTTCCCAATTGTAGTGTCCATACCTGTGTGGCTCAAGAGATAAATGCAGGGTCTGAAAGCAGAAGGTTTAAGGATCAAACCTCCTGATGAACATTTTCACTGTCCAATCTAAATTCAATAATGGTGGGTTAAGTATGACGTTCCCAATTGTACTTTCCATGCCAGCGTGGCTTAAAAGATAAATACGTGGTTCATAAACCCAGGGTTCCTGGTTCAAAGCTCATTCAAAACAACTCAAACAACAACTAAACAAAAACTAAAAGGGTAAAACAACTAAAGTGAAACTGTGGTCAATACAAACTGGTGATGGAAAAAAACCCACTAAACAATACAAAAAATACCTCAATCAAATTAATGTGAAAAAACAGCGTTCATAAAATCACAAAACTAAATAAAAAAACCTTTGCATAATATGTACATTTCTTAAGCTCCTCCCCCTGGGGGTGGGCTCCCTCCATGCTCCTCCCTCTCCTAACGGATTCTTAAGCTCCTCCCCCTGGAGGTGGGCTCACTCCATGCTCCTCCCTCTCCTACCGGAGCTAAAAGAGGGCGTGAGGAGGGAGGCGGGCTTCATCCTTGCTTCTCGCCTTAAAAAGACCAAAAATTGAGATCTTCCCTGACCAAGATTCAAACCCACAACCTTCTGCTTGTGAAGCCTATGCTTTTCTCTTGCACCACCAGGCCTTTCACATTAATCAGGATTTTGAGGTTATATTTAAAGTTAAAGCAAGAGGTGACAGGTCAAAAGACGAAAATCCACAGCAAACACCTCTACCCCTGACAGAATGACTGAATCTACTAGATACACCCTCTGATGATCAGGGAAAGGGTTCATTATGACACAACTGAGATTTAGGTTGTTTAAAATCATCTGTTAGAAAACGTTTACTCTGACTGAGTCTGAACCCAGATTTACACCTTCATTGAAAGCAAACAGAGAGATGCTTCATAATGTCATAAAAATTCATACCCTTTTTGTCATTTATAAATTCCTTAGTTTCAGATGATCAAAACTATAGCAGTTTTGGTGTTAAATCAAGTAGGCTACATTGTTCTCACTTTGGACTGGACATTAAAAAATATGTCTGTAAAGTGTTCAACTATAGTTCCTCAAACAGTGCTGTATTATGACCACAGATCATCTTTGATTAGCTGAATTAAGTTTAAGAAAATACCACTTTGCACTCATGGCATGCAGCATATCAATCAAATCAATGATCAATTATAGGCCGAGCTCCATACTTCGTTTTGAGGTATTCTAGTGACTCAGGGATAACGAATTACGTAAATTGAATCCAACCACTTAAATGTAATGTATTTATTGCAACAACCAACCAAGAGTGTTGCAAACGGCTGAGTTTGTAACAAAAGGAGGAAACTCACACAAACAAAGAACGTTTAAATTATTTTATTAAAACTAACTTAACCCCATATGGGTAACCGGTGTCCCTCAGGGCTCAATACTAGTGTATTATCTGTTTTTTGTTATTGTGGGGGAAAGCTTTGGCTGAAAATAGCCGATCGACAAGCTCACGTGTGGTAGTGAGCTTGTCGATCGGCTATTTTCTGCTAAAGCTATCCCCACAATACTGATACTGGGGTGGTTAACAGTGCTTAAAGGTTAAGACCACTTGGTAGACGTTTGGGTTGTGTAGTTACCTTGCCATGATGCATCTCCAAAGGTGGGCAAGAAATCTAAAATAATTGCTCTATTGATAATTCAAAATATGCTCATTGAATTACATTGTGTGCTGAAACAGCTCTCAAAGTCACTTTTAGCACAAACGAACGCAAATAAAGTTGATTTAGACAATATAAAATATCACCAAACCCAGTACCGTTTGTTTTTGAAATAAGGCCAACATCATGTTGATTTTGCCATTTTTATTAAAAAGAAAACCCGGACTGGATCCGCAGACCAGGATTCCGATCTTCAAATAGTAAAATCAGCAGGAAGTTGACTTTTTTTTTTTTTTTAAACAGTACTGGGTTTGGTGATGTTCTATATTGACTGAATCGCTTTGTGTTCGATTATGTGCTAAAAGCGTGACTTTGAGAGCTGTTTTACCGTACAATGTAGGCATATTTTTAATGATCAATTTCTATTCAATGGCGCAATTTAGATTTCTTGTTCACCTTTGGAGTTACATCATGGCAAGGTAACTAACTACACAACCCAAACCTCTACCAAAGTGGTCTTGTCCTTTAACAACCAAAATCCAAAAGGCTGGAGTGCTTCCAGTGAGCTTCATGGTGAGAGAGAGGACAAGAGTGAAGTCCAGCCACCTATTTTATAGAGGACAATCCAGGTGGGCCAGATCTCCACTGATGACACACTCCGCCCTCCAATCATTCTGAAACACATGACACATGGTTAGTAACCATGACATCCACACCAGTTACCCTGACAACCCCCAGGATTGTCACAAGAATTAAATATAAAAATACATAGCTGTGCTGTGAACAATTTAGGCTGACAAGAAGAAAGTATTATGGCATTGAATAGCTTTATTTTTTTTAACAACAGGACTGTGGCAATTTGTTTAAACTAAAGTATTGTATGACTTCATTTTTTTATGACACAGTTGATTTCTTATACCAGGGGTCTTCAACCTTTTCAGGCCAAGGACCCCTTAGCTGAGACAGAGATGAAGCAGGGACCCCCTCTACATATTGTATAAAATTGTGTTTCAGATTAAACTTCATTGTTTACTTGGTCTGCTCTTTTTTCCTTCTACACCTATCTCTTTGCCAAAAATAGCCGATCTACAAGTTCACAATGTGAGTTTGTAGATCTGCTATTTTTGGCTAAAGTTCACCTCAGAAAAGGGATGCTAGGGTTCAAGTGGTTAAGGTAAAAAAAAAATCATACCACACAAAGATTTGGCGGACCCCCTGTAGTAACTCTGAGGACCCCCTAGGGGTCCCGGACCCCGTGTTGAAGACCCCTGTCTTATACGAGAACCATGGATGAAGCCCGCCTCCCTCCTCACGCCCTCTTTTAGCTCCGGTAGGAGAGGGAGGAGCATGGAGGGAGCCCACCTCCAGGGGGAGGAGCTTGATAAATTCACATATTAATGAAAGACTTTTATTTTAGTATTTTTTGTGATTTTATGGCCACTGTTTTTTTTCACATGAATTTGTTTGAGACTTTTTTATTGTTTTTTTTCATCACCAGTTTGTATTGACCACAGCTCCATTGTTTTTTTGTTGTATTACCCTTTTAGTTTTTATTTAGTAGCTGTTCTGAGTTGTTTTGAGTGAGCTTTGAACCTCGAACGTTTAGTTTGTGAACCTTTGATTTATCTTTTAAGCCACGCTGGCATGGAAGGTACAATTGGGAACGTCATCCTTAACCCGCCTTTTAGAATTTAGATGGACAGTGAAAATGTTCTTCAGGAGCCTTGAACCCCAAACCTTCTACTTTCAGACCCTGTGTTTAACTCTTGAGCCACGCTGGCATGGAAAGTACAATTTGGAACGTCATGCTTAACCCGCCTTTTAGAATTTAGATGGACAGTGAAAATGTTCTTCAGGAGCCTTGAACCCCAAACCTTCTGCTTTCAGACCCTGTGTTTATCTCTTGAGCCACGCTGGCATTGAAGTTATTATTGGGAACGTCATCGTTCACCCGCCTTTTAGAATTTAGATGGCCAGTGAAAATGTTCTTCAGGAGTTTTGAACCCCAAACCTTCTGCTTTCAGACCCTGTGTTTATCTCTTGAGCCACACAGGTATGGATAATACCAAAGAGAACGTAATACTTAAACCACCTTTTAGAAGTTAGATGGACAGTGAAAACGTGCTCCAGGAGTTTCGAACCTTAAACCTTCGGTTTATAAACCCCAGAGTTTTCTCTTGAGCCATGGTGGCATGAGCCATGCAACTGAGAACATAATACTTAAACCACCTTTTCAGGATTGAGATGGACAATGAAAATGTTCTTTAGGAGCTTTGAACCTTAAACTCTTTGGTTCATAAACAGTGACACATCTCTTGAGCCACAGAGACATGAAACATTCAGATGAGAAGGAAATACTTATCCTTTTAGTATTTAGATGCACAGTGTATTTCTACATTAACTTCACCACTTAAAGGAGCTACACCATGAATTTAAAAAATAATAATAATATTTGATATCATATTGTTTATGTCCCTCAAACGTTTTTCAAAAGGTTTGAGCCTAAATCAAGCCTCAGATATACTCATTCCAACTAACTTCTCTCTGGCTTATAAAGCACTTTCACCTGCAATACCACATTGTCCTGTTTGGCACGGGGCGCTATTGAGCCAGTTTGTATGCATGTCATGTCCTGGTTCTGTGTGGAAAAAGTAAAAAAAAAAAAAATAAGAACAAATTTATAAAAAAAAAGAGAAATGATTTTTTTTTTTTTTTTTTTTGTTAGAACTGAAAAACGGGAGGAATTGTTCCCAGACGTGACGTAGGGTGGGGGAACAAATCTGACGGACTGTTTTCAGACCAATTTACATGAAAACCACAGATAGCCTATGAAAGCCTGCATGCTCGAAGTCGGGTATTTGTTGGAACAGAAGAGAGGTGGGGGAGACCAAAAACACACAAAAATGAAGAAAAAGTTAAAATTCATGGTGTAGACCAGTGATTGTCAACCGCGGTAGATGGTACAGTAAGTGTACCGCGGATACTTGCGAGGTGTACCGTGAGCTTTGAAGAACGTGTGAAACCAGCCCCTCGAGAACAATGGCGCGTCCGTCAATCGATACGGCCGTCATCCGGACCGTTTCACACTCAACCACGCCCGAGTCCATTCAGTGTAGCCGCTACACTGAATATTTGCATTCCTATGGGTGATCACTGTGATCATCACCCATAGGAATGCAAATATGTTGTTAATATTACTGTATAAAAGGGGCACAGGGTACATGCTTTGGCACTCAGTATTATTACTACAAGATGATGAGAGCTCCACCAGCAAAGAAGAGATGCACCCAGGGCCAGAAGACGCTAAATTTCGCCGTCATCAGCAAGACATTGCCGCTGCCAGATCCTCCTGCGAGCAGCGCTGCCGGTGTGTCCGGGCCACCGCGACCTGCCGACGAGCTGCCGCCGGGAACAACAACGGCGACAAGCAAGACGACTACAGCCAGACTGTACCATGATGACTACATCAAGTTTGGCTTCACTTTTATGGGGGACCCATCTAATCCTATTCCACTGTGCATCGTGTGCGGGGACAAGCTCGTAAACAGTGCTATGGTTCCCAGTAAGCTGAAACGTCACCTTGAGGCCCACCATGGAGAAATCGCCACAAAGGACAAGGACTATTTTGTGAGTTTGAAAGCTACTAAGGCGAGACAGAACGCAAAACAGACAACTGCATTGTTACGCAGTACCACCAGCACCAAGGTTAGTGACAGAGCTCTGGAAGCTAGCTACCAAATTGCAGAGCTTGTGGCAAAGTTAAAATTGCCACATACAGCAGCAACATATATGTTGGCAGGAGCCAAAATCATGGCTAACGTAATGTCGGGACCAGATGTTGCCATCTCAGACAGTGCAATGGCAGTGTTGCTCCCATTTTCAACAACCTACCTGTGTGAGCTCAGCTTTTCAACCCTGACTTACGTAAAAAGTAAACACAGAGAGAGACTGAGAGCAGTTGACGAGGAGCTTCGTGTGTGCTTGTCATCAGTCCCAGCCAGGATACAAACTCTGTGTTCAGCAAAACAAGCTGAAGTTTCACACTAAGACAGTTGTATTGTGACCTAATTTTTTCTTTTCTTTTTACAAATCTTTTTTATTGAGTTTTAAAGTATTTTTTCTAAAAAGGACTCAAGTTTCAAACAAAGACATTTGTACCGGCTTAAAAGTGTTTTTTTTCTTCTTTCTAAAACAGTTTCACACTAAGACTATTGTGGCCAATTTTTCCTATATATTTTTTTAAAAATCTTTTTGAGTTTTTAAAGTATTTTTCTTGGGAAGGTGAATCCAACTCCTCTGTTCATTGCAATGACAAGTTTATATATTTGTAGGCCAAATTGAACATGTGTGTGCTGTTTTTTAGTTCAAGGTTTCTTTATTATGACATCAAAGCAAAACAAGTTGTTTCCAAGTATGTTTCCAAAAATAAATCGGTGAAACTGAGGCACTGTCTCTTTCCTTTTTTTCCATCTTCTCCATTCATTGCACTACCCCAAGTTTTTATATTTGTAGGCCAAAGACATTTTGTAATGTTCAAGGTTTCTTTATTACATCTTGTGTACATGAGAGTAAATATTTTATATATATATATATATATATATATATATATATATATATATATATATATATATATATATATATATATATATATATATATATATACACGCACCATATATCTAGGTGTACCCTGGGATATTTTGGCTAAGCCAGGTGTACCTTGGCACCAAAAAGGTTGGCAAACACTGGTGTAGACCCTTTAAACCCTCTATTCTTAGTAAAGTTGCAACTTTACTTTCCCGCTTGCCTTGTTACCATCTACACCAAATCTTTTCACAAAGAATTGTCAATCTACAAGCTCACAACACGTCGACACATTGTAAATCTTGACAAATGTTTGCCGCCAGAATAGGGATGCTGGGCCTTACTTCTCCCACCACTGCTGAAGAGCATACAAGACATTAGACAACTAAGAAACCCCAGTGGTGCTGTTAGAGTATACATGGGCAACTGGCGGCCCGGGGGCCACACGCGGCCCCCACCCTCACTTAAAGCGGCCCGCAGGTTAATATCAGAATACTGATATATTATTGATTTCAGCTGTTACAATTCCAAACATGCAAACATGACCCGCTTTAATTACTTCAGTCTATATTAGTAGCTTGATGACTAGTATTACAATTCTATTGTCTTTTTATGTCCAATGTATTTGTAATTAAATTCATAAGGTTAATATAAGTATAACTAAATGCATTTCAAATTAAATACGAATGTTACTTTTCAGGATCCCAATGCTGAAAAGTGCAAAGCTGAAAACGCGTCGCAACTTTTGTGTGACATAGAATGGCATAGTGAGTGTGGAAATATAGTGGCCCTCTCCATTATCAGAGTTGCCCACCCCTGAGCTAGAGATATGTTGCTTCTCAAACCAGAGGTTAGGGGTTCAAACCCAAACTCAAAATATTGAGCCTAGCTCACCCCCATGGAAGAGAGACATGGAAACGGAATAGATTGAAGAGAGACATGGAAACGGAATAGATTGAAGAGAGACATGGAAACGGAATAGATTGAAGAGAGACATGGAAACGGAATAGATTGAAGAGAGACATGGAAACGGAATAGATTGAAGAGAGACATGGAAACGGAATAGATTGAAGAGAGACATGGAAACGGAATAGATTGATGAGAGAGAGAGATGGAAACGGAATAGATTGATGAGAGAGAGAGATGGAAACGGAATAGATTGATGAGAGAGAGAGATGGAAACGGAATAGATTGATGAGAGAGAGAGAGATGGAAACGGAATAGACTGATGAGAGAGAGAGAGATGGAAACGGAATAGATTGATGAGAGAGAGAGATGGAAACGGAATAGATTGATGAGAGAGAGAGATGGAAACGGAATAGATTGATGAGAGAGAGAGATGGAAACAGAATGGATTGAAGAGAGAGAGAGAGAGAGAGAGAGCAAGAGAGCCATGGAAACGGAATAGATTGGAGAGAGAGACATGGAAATGGAATGGATTGAAGAGAGAGAGACATGGAAATGGAATAGATTTGAGAGAGAGAGATGGATTTATTGGACATCACATCCTATTGCCCGTAACAGGAATCAAACTCTCAACCTTCGGACTGAGAGGCTGCAACACTACCTATAGTGCTACAGCTTTGTCCAGGCTGATTTTGTCTTAGTTAACACTAAGATCAATCGTTCACAAACCATTTACCAATAGAGAAATTGTATGTCTCCTCGAAACCAAAACCAGTGAAAGCGGCCGATCAACAAGCTCACAAAACGTTGCTATCTGAAAAGTTGTGAGATTGTAGATCGGCTACTTTCACAATGAAGTACGTCATACATTGAAAAAACGTACTCTCAAATAAGCATTTCAGGTTATCTTTACCATTTGCAGGTTGGACATCTCAACCTATTGTCATTAACAGGAATCGAACTCTCAACCTTCGGACTAATAGGTTGCAACACTACCTATAGTGCTATAGCTTTGTCCAGGCTGATGTTGTCTGTTGAAGATCATAAACTCTTGCCTTCTGTCATGAACCAAGCCAACACTAAGATCACTCGTTCACAAACCATTTACCAATAGAGAAATTGTATGTCTCGCAACCGAAAACAGTGAAAGCAGCCGATCTACAAGCTCAGAAACACGTTGCTATCTGAAAAGTTTTGAGATTGTAGATCGGCTATTTTCAGAATGAAGTATGTCATACATTGAAAAAACGTACTCTCAAATAAGCATTTCAGGTTATCTTTACCATTTGCACATGTATTCATTGATACAGTCATGTTGTTTGCAATTCAACATGGCGACCTTGAGATTGTGAGGCACTCATTTAAGGGAGACGCCATTGGACCATCAGACAAGGAACTGTGAAAAAGGAGATACAGTTTCAGGCAAATAGCTGAAAAATCCTGGGTTTAAGTGTTTTTCAAACTGCTCAAAATTGCCGACAATCTAAGGGCGGAGCTTACTGTTCAAAGCGATAGATGTGTTCCTCCTGAGTCAAGCCACAAGTGTAAGCAAGTTTCACGACTTTCGGCCAAAAGAGGCATGACTTTTGCCTGTTTAAAGTCTGCCTTTTCAAAAAAAATGCTATAGCGCCCCCCTTTGGCCAATTGGGGTGAGATTGGTTTCAGTGATATTTGGAATGACTCTCTACATTACTGCAACATTTCAAAGAAATGTGAGTCTTGCATGTATGTGTTAGGGGCAGATGAATAATTTTCATAAAACTGCAATAGTTAAAATCTATTTCCTCCTGGGATTTTTGAGTAATCTGCACGAAACATTTTACACATGAACTTAAGACCTTTGCCGACAAAACAAAAGCGGCGGATTTTCCATAAGTTAAAAAATGCAGACGTTATGAGCCAATGGCTGTTTTTCATATAATCAAAATGGTGGGCGATCTAAAGGTCAGAGGTCAAAAGTCAGACCACGAAAGTTGTCGGGCATGAAGAGACGCATGTCTGTATCGAAGTTTCATGGTTGTAGGTCAAACAGGGCATGAGTTGTACCTGTTCAAAGTTGGCACTTTCAATTGAGTGCTATAGCGCCACCCTTTGACGAATGAGTGTGAGAATTATTTCTTGATAGGTTTTCATGAGCATCTACCATATGGCCGAGTTTCGTAAAAAGCGTATGCACGGTTAAGCCAGAACTGCCATAAACAAGTATTTTTCAAACTGCTCAAAATTGCGGACAATCTAAGGGCGGAGCTTACTGGTCAAAGCGATAGATGTGTTCCTCATGAGTCAAGGCACAAGTGTAAGCAAGTTTCACGACTTTCGGCCAAACGAGGCATGACTTTTGCCTGTTTAAAGTTTGCATTTTCAAAAAATTGCTATAGCGCCCCCTTTTGGCCAATTGGAGTGAGATTGGTTTCAGTGATATTTGGAATGACCATCTACATTTCTGCAAAGTTTCAAAGAAATGTGAGTCTTGCATGTATGTGTTAGGGGCAGATGAATAATTTTCATAAAACTGCAATAGTTAAAACCTATGGATGCATGGGATTTTTGAGCAATCTGCACGAAACGTTTAACACTTGGACCTCTGCCGACAACTTCTAGGCGGCGGAATTTCCATAAGTGAAAAAATGCATAAGTTAGGAGCCAATGACTGTTTTTCATATCATTCAAAATGGTGGGAGATCTAAAGGTCAGAGGTCAAAAGTCAGAGGGTGAAAGTTGTTCAGCATGAGGAGACGCATATGTGTATCCAAGTTTCATGGCTCTAGGTCAAACAGGGCATGAGTTGTACCTGTTCAAAGTTGGCATTTTCAATTGAGTGCTATAGCGCCACCTTTGGACGAAAGATTGTGAGAATTATTTCTTGATCGTTTTTCATGACCATCTACCATATGGCCGAGTTTCGTAAAAAGAGACAGCACGGTTCAGCCAGAACTGCGAAAAGTGTCAGAAGAAGAAGAAGAAGTGACAGAATAAAGCGAATAATAAAACAGGTCCAGAGCTGAGCTCTGGCCCCGTAAATATTGAGGGAATCTGGGTCTATCCAGTCTAAGCTTTATGAATCTATAAAGCTACTTTTGAACACACATAAACACTTGGCTGCAAAGAGGTGGAAAACAACAGACAGCAGATTGTATGAGATGTCTTTTTTACTTTGTTATAAAACAGTTTATTACTCATTTATAAAATGTTACATAGCAACCTTAAGTGTTGCCCTGACAAGTCAGAGCTGATACATTATGGTACTTACAGTATCTCAAAAAACAAACTATTTATTTCATATATATATATATATCACCTGTGACACTCCTGGAAAAAAACATCATTACCTGGAAAATTGTGTTGCAGAGAAATAGCTAATAATTTAGATTATATTCAAACCAAGAATACTCAATTTGTGGCGAAACCTACATGTACTGCAGGTAAATTAAATACTTTTCTTATTGATTGTGTGCCCATTCATGCCTTTCAAAACTACATTTATCTTCCCTAAAATGTCATTGTGGATTCAGCATTTGTTTTGAAGACATGAAGACTTTTTTTTCTCTTTCCTTTTCACAGAATTGTGTTTCGCAAATGAATGGTAAACACAGCATTTTCATAATCTGTTAAAAAAGAAAAACATCTTTCTTTCACAGCACACATACCGTAGCTTCCTTTTGGTTACAAAATAAAAGCAAGTCAGGAAAACGGATTTAGTCTGATTGCTCTAATCGCAGCAATTGTCCATTTATAAACATCACATTAGTTCATAAACTATAAATCTTTGTTGATGTACTGTAGGAGCTTGGCGGCGCTTTGGGGCTTTTCACCCATCAAGAGCGGGAAAGGCTAGATCTGCTATTCAAACATAGCAGATCTACAAGCTCATAGCGTGGCACCGAGTGCCGCGCCATGAGCTTGTAGATCTTCTATTTTTGAAAAAGAATTTGAATATGGGTGCAAATCTTTGAATATATATATATTTTTAAAGCGAAGATTTGTAACTCAAATCTTTGCTTCTGGGGGTCCCTGGAACAAAATATTTTGCAAATGTTCGCTTTAAAAAAATACGCATTCAAAGATTTGCACAAATTTGAAGTTCATAGCTATGAGCTTATATATGATAAAGAAATCTAAAATGACAGAGAAGTTGAATGGATTAATGTAAGCGCTCTTAACGAGTAGTGGCTTGAGAATATGACTCCACCCCCAGCAAGGTGACACACTTCTTCTGATGACAATCCAGAGTTTCTTTTGTCGACGATGGGACGGTTCTGTTCCGTTATGAGGGTCCCTCTCTTCGCTCCCGGGTGTGACACGTGGAAATAATCCTACGCCCCGATGTCTTATCTAAATCACTGATCAATAACAGAGTACATCTTTGGCCCGTCCCCCAAAACCGTACGTGACATGACATTAACCACTGGTTCTCAATTGTGTCGTCCGGGGACCAGCAGGGGTCCAAATAAATGGACACAGGTCGGTCTGTATAACTCTTATATGTATAAGAGTGTACAAATGGAACCAAACAAACCATCACAGGTCCATTTGGGTCCATTTGTACACTCTCAGAGGTTAATTAACACTTAAATAAATCATGAAATGGCAGCTCCCAATTACATCTCCTTTAACTTCCCTCTCAAAAAAGATCACGCACACACACACACACACACACACACACACACACACACACACACACACACACACACACACACACACACACACACACACGCAGAGTAAACGGTTACAGTACACACAACAATCTCCGCATTCCTCTGAGGCAACAGTAGCCAGTGAACCAAATGTAAAGTGTTGACATGGGAATGTCAATATTAATGACTGTAATAATAATAACAATAGAAGCAATAATAGATCTATATTTTGTTTTGTACAAGAGGCACCTCCGTCCTACATTTTACAACCACATTCAACATTGTTTGTGTGTGTGTGTGTGTGTGTGTGTGTGTGTGTGTGTGTGTGTGTGTGTGTGTGTGTGTGTGTGTGTGTGTGTGTGTGTGTGTGTGTGTGTGTGTGTGTGTGTGTGTGTGTGTGTGTGTGTGTGTGTGTGTGTGTGTGTGTGTGTGTGTGTGTGTGTACTCGTAATACTATACATGTGAGGGCCAAATATCCCCCAAACTACAGTTTGAGAAATGTCCTGGTCCTCAGGAGATAATGGTTGTTTCATGGTAAAAAAATGAGAGTCTTTAGAGTTAGGAAAATAGGAGAAGATTAAGGTTGGGGTCAGGGTTAGACATTTAGAGGTTAAGTCACAACACCATGCGCTGTGACCTTATGCTTCAGGGTTAGGGTTAAAAGCGGCAACAAATTGTATGTGACATTCATAAAACAGCTGTCTTAAAACACTGAAGTCCTCACAAGTATAGTAATATGTGTGTGCGCGTGTGTGTGCGAAAAGCAGAGAGGGACTGAGACTAAACATGTAAGTGAGGAGATCTTATTACAGATGCACATAGAAACATAAGAGATTAAATGAGAGAAAGAAGAGCGAGATGTACCAGCTATAAGGGAAGAATACACGGTAGAACGCTCAAGAGAGTTCATTTAACTCATAAAGTGTACAAAATAGAACCAAATGGACATTTGTAGTCTCTGAGTTAAATTTGCACCGAAAGCTTTTACAGCGTAGTTTGGAAGGAGAAGGAGCTAGATAAAGAGAGTTTGAAGTGGAACAGATAAAGCTGCTTTCAAAGGTGTTTTTAGATAGTTTTTCCAGGAAGGAGCACTTATCATTTCTATTTACTGTACATGTATCTATAGATCACATTGCAACAGCTGTAACATACTGCATAGTCCCAGTGTGGTTCTATAAAGCAGTGGTTCTCAAACCTTTTCACGTCAGGGACGCCCAAATTAATATGTATTTGGCCACGGACCCCCATCTGAGAATAATTTATGCATACAAGATTTGTGTTGTTAAAATGTTTCCAAAAAATATTCTAAGCTTGTCACATTCTTCTTTTCAAGTTTAAAAAAAAAATATAGCAGATGTACAATCACACAACATGTCGTGATGCGGCACATTGTGAGCTTGTAGATTGGCTATTTTTAAATAGCTGTTTTGGTTAAACAGATTTTGATGCTATATTAACACATTTTGCTGGGGACCACCTGAGACCCCCTCAAGGACCCCTGGGATCCCCGGACCCCACTTTGAGAACCACTGCCATAAAGGCAAGCAGTACAGGACTACAAGAACCTGTTTCAAATAAGACGTACGTGAACCTCTCATGGCTTCAGTAAAACCTTAAGACCTAAAAGTATCTACTATTTCAATAGTGAAATCCAGTGCTACTGATAAAAGGTTTGTAGTAACGACACCATCGTAGTTCAAGACTAAAAGCCTAATTTAGGCTCACGTGTGGCTGTAAAACATGGAGAAGTGTAAAACAGATGGAAATAACATGTTAGTTCCCAACTACATCACTACCAGAACAATTCTAAATATCCATTTATTTTATTTTATTTTATTTTATTTTGTCATCTGGTCATGATGTTGCAAACATCAGTGTAAACTGGTGAGAATGAACAGCATTGTAATACATGAAGCTGTATTATTTAGGAGAAACCGTTTAGCATCACTAGCCACTAAGGCTGCAAGTACCTGGATGGGGGATAGGCGTGTTTCCAGCTTTGTCTCAGAGCGTATTTAACATGGCGCTACACATAGGCCTACTGCACGTTCTGCATGCAACTTTAACTTACTGCTGCACTATTGCTTGGAATTATACATCTATTTGTTCTTTTGCTGTAGCCAGAAGGCACACATATAATGATCTTGTGACTCTTATAGCCAAACGGCAGTTTGTTGTGTTTGAATATACTGTACTAGTAGTGCCTGTTCTGTTGTGTAGAATTGAGAAATAAGTTTCTATAAGCCTGATGTATTCTTCTTCGTCGTACAACGGTGTCGCTCTGCGAGAATAGCTTGTAGATCGGCCATTGTCGACGAGTGACACCGCCACGTCGTATATAGTTTAAGCATAAGTGACCAATGGAGCACAAGATGACATGGCAGACATCTCGTACGTGTCGCAAAACATTTGGTTACACAGAAACCAAAAAACATACTGTATGGTGCACACAACCAACCCAATGACAATATGGGTCAGGAATCTATCGCATATTGTGAGGAGTAATCTTTTTGATTAATTGACAATAATACACATTAGCCTCATTTGGCCCATAAAAAAAGAACATGTGCAAATTGTAAACATAAGGAAGTAGCAACGAGACAAGTTTTCTTTTTACAGTCGTGTCCAGATACAAGCGCTCTTGTCATACTGTCTGTGGTTTAATAGTGTGTCCTTACGCTGGAGGGAAATGTGTCAAAATGGAATCAAATCTGAGATGCGTCCTAACGGGGGGGGGGGGGGGGGGGGCAGGAAAAGCTTTGTGCTGAGTGTGTGTGCATGTGTGTGTGTGGATGAGACTTGACACTGGACGATTCCACTTCCAAGTGCGTATACCGCAGTGGTTCTCAAAGTGAGGTCCAGAGACCCTCAGGGTTCCTTGAGGGTTCCAAATGGACCCAAATGGACCCTTTACAGGTTACAGAGTGTAACAAATGGTTTCATTTGTACACACTCAAGAGTTATGAGGGGGGGGGGGGTCCTTGAAATTAAATAGTCTGAGAACCACTGTTGAGTGCTGTGTCTATTAGGACAGCTTAGTGCTGGGATGGACAGAGTTGAGCTGTTGCGCGCTGAAGGCGGGCTGGGGGTTGATTGACACCGGGTACAGCCCGTGGTGCAGCAGGTCCCCGTACGTCGCGGCCGCCATGGGATGCCGATACATGTGGGCGGGGCTGGCGGCCGCCTGAGCCAATAGCTGCCTCTGCATCATGAAGGAGTGGATGGCGAAGGGCGGAACCAGAGGGGAAAGCACGGCCGCCGATTGGTTCTTCAAGTACTGGAGCGCGTGGTGGTGATGGTGGTGGGGGTGCGTGTGGTGGTGGGGGTGCGTGTGTGGGGGAGGGGGGTACCCCAGGGCGTCTCCGCACAAGTCCTGGACCTGAGAGTGAGAGAGCGAGAAGGCCCCCGCCGGGTAGAGAGCCGAGGGGAAGATGTGAGGAGCGGTGGGGGCCGGGAGGAGGGGGAGCGGGGTGGCCGCACCTCCTTTCTGCCCCCCGCCGCTCCCCCCTTCCGCAAAGCCGCGCGACGGCGTGCGCACGGGCTCGTGTGCCACCGGCGGCGACTTCAAAATGGCCGTCCGGTGCGCCGCCGAGTCGTCGCCCGTCTCCTCGTGAGCCTGAGGCTTCCTGGCGGGAGACGAGGACACCATGACGTCCTTTGATGTGGCGAACGAGGAAGAGGAGGAGGATGAAGAGGAGGTGTGCATGGGTGTGACGGCTCGTATCTTCCGCTCGGTGAGCCCGTTCTCGGACTCCTCCAGGGGTCGTTTGAGGGGCCGCGCTGTGCAGATGTTCTGTGGCGCCACTTTTGAACTCAGGATGGGACGGATGATGTTGGCGGGGTCGTCCGCTTTGCCGTAAAGTTCAGCCGCCTCCCTCTCCTGCTCCCTCCTCTCTCGTTCCATCCCTCCTCTGTGTCTGTGTCTCTCTCCGTCGTTCCCCCTCTCCGCCGCGTGCCCGTTAAGCGTGGGCCTCGGGTGGGGCTCCGCGGGGGCCGCGCCTTGTCTAGGGGCGTGGCCGTGTGTGTGCGTGTGTACGGTGGCGTGCGTGTGCGTGGCCGACGTGGTCATGGGCGGCACGCGGCACGCTCTGGGGTGATACGCCACGCCGAGGGCCCTGTGCCCGTTCTGAAAGAGCGGCGGCGATGACGCCCTCGCGTCGCCTGGCGAGTGAGGACCGTCCCGATGCATGGCGGGTTGCGGGAGGGATTGGCAGGACGAGGGGGCTGACAGTTTGGGAGGGGAGGACTTGGGGAGACTCAGATCTGTCGGCTGGTCGTCTGCAGGCGGCCTGTTGCCGTTGGCGGCGGGTTTGTCCTGCAGACCAGAGTAGCTGAAGTCGTGGTGCAGGTGAGACACAGAGCGAGGGAAGGGCTCTGAACACACACTGTCTCTGGGGAGGTTTAGTCCTTGTGTGTGGTGACGTTGGGCCTCGTCGTGGGACAGGTCGTTGCTGAACCTTAACCCGTGCTGTTGCTGCGGATGGCTGGACTCTGCACTGCCTAACTGGTGGGGAAAGCTTACGTATTTGTGCTGTTGATGGTGATGATGATTGTGATGATGGTGATGTTTGTATTCTGAGCGGGGCAGCTCGCCATGGTCCCGGTGCATCTCTAGCCCACTCCCTGTGTCCCGGCCCGTGCTGAACTCGTGTCCTAAGCCGTGCCCTTGTCTCAGGTGGCTCTCTGCGTTTTTGTAGAGGCTGTGCAGGTGTGGAGAGGAGTAGAGGTCGTTGATGAAGCCTGGGGGAGTCTGGCCCGGGGTGGGCGTGTCTGGAGCATGCAATGGCGAGGGTGACAGACGCCGCTGGTATGGCTCTTCTGGACGGGAGTGAGGGTGCAGGTGACCGTACGGGAGAGAGGGGTACGCCGGCGGGGGGAAGTTATGTTCGTGGGAATACAGAGGCGACGCCACTCTTTCCTCTCTGTCTATTACTCTATCAGTCTGTGCTTGTGCTCTCTCTCTCTTGTCATCTGCCCCTCCCCCACGTGACCTGAAGCTCTGCGCGAGCTGGATCACCGAAGGGCGATTGACCGCCGCCGCCGAATCGGAGCTGGCCACCGGCTGCCCCGCGGCCTCCTCTGCGACGCCATTGGATAAGCTGCTGATGAGCGGAGGAGGCGGGCCATAGGAGGGGGGCAAGTGACTGTGATTGGGCAATCCGGTCCCGCTGACCTGTGACAGGGCCTTCTTCTTGGCCAGCGGGGACATGATCCCCGGGTTGACCCTGGGCGGGTAGAGGTGCGACGTGAAGTCCAGAAAGCTGCCCTCTCTCCTGGGCAGGTCGGCCTGTTCGCTGGGGGGGTCTGGAGCAGTGGGGGATTGCAGGGCTCTGTGTTTCAGCGTGGGAGAAACCAGCCCAATGTGACACAGCTCCTTTGCGTCCGCCTGCTCCTGCTGCCATTGTTCTGAGTGGGTGGGACTTACAATCTTATCAGCAGCCAGTGGGAACATGTCTGTGTCCGTCGTGATTGGCGGGCTCGCCAAGTGGGAGGGGTCTGTTTCCCAGGATGCCGGAACTCTCCCCCGGAGGTCACAACCGTTCCTCGTGCTCCTGCACACCTCCTCCTCCTCCTCCTCTTTGAACTGGTCTGTCATGTCCCTGTCCTCCACCCGTGCCATCTCTCCTGTGCTCCACCTCTCCGTGTTGGGGTGCAGTGGTAGCAGGGCTTCCAGCGGCGTGAGGAGGAGCTGGGGCTCCACCTTCAGCTGAGGACACTTCTCCACTGCGTCCTGTGAAAGACAAATGAAGGAATGCATGAATGCATGAATGAAGGAACGAGTAAATGATCGACAGAAGGAAAGAGAGAGTTGATGGGAAATGGAAGAGGATGAAAGGCAAAACAGAAGATCATCAGAAATCAGACATAAGGAAACATTTTCACTTCAAATTACTGACAGACTTCCTCCGCTGTTGTACAATACGACCAGTGTGTTCACATACGTCCTCCAGTCAATGGACACCTTCCCACAAAGGAGAAAACAGGAGCTAGCTGGAGGAAGGGCCAACATAAGACTTATAACATGAGAAAAAAATAACTATCCGTTTATTTAAACTGTTTTGGCTGATGATTCATATCTGAAACTGTCAGATAAAGCTCAGGACAAAATAAATTACATCAATGCTCAAAGAGTTCTATGACTCACCAAACTCAAAAACACAGTTTTTATTTTGTTTCTGTTAAACACTGTTCTTAAAAAAACACAATCATCAATCATTTTGTAGACTCAAAATGTGGGGTCATCTCACTCTGTAAGCTTCACTCAGCCCTATCAAACCAGATTTATACCCGAAAATAGCTGATCTACAAGCTCACCAGAGCATGTACTGTAGATCGGCTATTTTCAGCGCACACATACAAATTAAGCTTTAGGATAACAAGACAATGTTTTGAGTAACGTCGTTCTGTGTTTGACCGGGCTGACTCTGTCCGTGTGGGTTTTCACTGCCAGTTCCTATCAAAGAGTCAAATCGAAGGCAGGCCGTAATTAAGGACTTCAGACGAACAATGTTTTTTTGAAGAACCCCATGTGTACTTTGCACTTGTAGTCCCTCCAGCTCATTTGCAGCGTGTGACCGCGATGAATTGTTCAAAAGAAGAAAAGCTCTCCGCTGTCTTTAATCATTAATGTGCACATTAAATTCCCATTGGTTGATTTAAAGTAATGAACGATGCTGAGGCTGCGCTTACATCAGAACTCATGATTGTTCCTGTGAGGGCTTCTCATCTCTCCTTGAGGATTTTTTTTTTTTCCTTTTTACATAACGAGGAATGATAACAATAAAAATGGATGTACTGTATATATGAACTGAGGCCATTTATAGGGGAGATAAATGAACAGATGTCATAACATCCTCGACACTGTTTCTCTCTCTCTCTCTCTCTCTCTCTCTCTCTCTCTCTCTCTCTCTCTCTCTCTCTCTCTCTCTCTCTCTCTCTCTCTCTCTCTCTCTCTCTCTTTCTCTCTCTCTCTCTCTCTCTCTCTCTCTTGCTCTCGCTGTTAGGGAAAAAAAGGCAAATTACATTTGAAATACTGCATATCGTCTCTGTCGTTTGGAAACCACATATGTCCAAAACTGTTACTTTTCAGGATTGTAATTCAAAAAATAGCAAAGGTTGCAGATCTACAAGCTCGAGCTTGTAGATCTGCTACTTTTGATGCTTTTGTGTGACGCTGTACTATGAACAAGTAGGGCAAAAAGTTAAAACATGGAGATAAGAGGTTTCTGCCCGACATTTGAAATACTGCATATGAACACAACATGAACACTGACATGTAAACAACGTGTTAACTGGTGCTTTCTTGTATAAAGCTATGTTTATTCTCAGACAGAAAATCCCATTTTTGTTTCCCAACATTCTCTCTCTCTCTCTCACACGCAAGCGTGTACCCGCACACGCACGCACACACGCGCACACACACACACACACACACACACACACACACACACACACACACACACACACACACACACACACACACACACACACACACACACACACACACACACACACACACACACACACACACACACACACACACACACACACACACACACACACACACACAATGCACAAGCACCACTAGAGGGGGTAGATAGATAAGCTATGGATTTAGCAGCATACGTGTTCTACATAGAGAGGATATAGAAGACTGTTGCAGCTCACTACTGTCTTATGTTGTTGACATGACAAAACAGAGGGATGGGGAGAGGTGGGAGGGGGGGTATACAGCAGTGGTTCTCATATGTGCTCATGTCAAGGACCCCTAAATGAATATGTATTCTGAAAACAAAAATTGCCAGTGGGGGTTCCAATCCCAGCATGATTTCTCGCACTATAATAGTGTGCCTTTTAACCACTTAACCCTGATGTTCTTTGATGTACGAAAAATAGCAAAAATAGCTGAACACATTGCATTGTCATGTTTTATGCAAATATTTTATCCTGATTGTAGCACAAACAGATTTGTTTCAAATGTACAGAGCTTTATAAATAAAATGCATTATTATTATTATTATTATTGCATTGCAACACGCTGTGATCTTGTAGATCACCTATATTGAAAAAAGAAAGAAAAAAGCGTACAGAAAATGTAGTTAAAGGGTGACTTCACCCATTTTCAACCTATCTTCATACAACTGGTCCTCACTAATGCTCATTATAATTATAATACTATAATTCTACTCAGTCTGTGTCTTAGAGGAGGGCTGTGGACAGTTCAGAAACCCGCCTACCAGTGACTGACATCATCGATGGGGAATCCAAGCTAATAGAAACTGCAGGCTTTCTATTCCTGGAAAGTTTGCATGCTGAAATAGAAACCATTGTTCTCGCATTAATAAAGGACCAACCCTGCCTACCGATGATTTCACTCGTAGGTGGGTTTCTCAACTGTCCACAGCCCTCCTCTGAGACACAGAGTGAATAGACAAAAACTATATTATCATGAACATTAGTGAGGACCAATTATATGAAGATAAGTTGAAAATGAGTGAAGTCGTCCTTTAAGCTTGCCTCTGACTGACACTGAGGTCTCCGTATCTTTCAGCCCAGAGCGCTACCAGGAACAGAGACACGCAAACTTTTTGAAATATTAACATCCACCTTGCGTTTGACACGTCCCTAAATCTTCTCCCGTTTAAAAAGGGCAACCACACAATATGCTGCCTGGGAACGCCGCCCGCTTATGGATCACAAGCTTTAAGTATTTCACTCTTTCACTGTTGTGTTGACGCAGTATTTCTGGAGAGCAACTACAGTACACCCCTACACCAGAGGTTATCAACTATTTTCATGTCAAGGACCCCCAAATTGATATGCATTTGGCCCTGGACCCCCATGTGAAAATATATGTTGTGCCAGGGACCCCCAGAAGAGAAGATTTGTTAAAAAAAAATATATCTAAAATTATTTTAAAAAATGCAATACTTTCAAGATTATTATTATTTTTTCAAAAATAGCAGATGCACAAGGCTTGTATATCTGCTATTTTTTTTTATAGCCAACGTATAAAATATGTGGTTAAATTATTGTGATGCTGTATTAACAAATTTGGGACTCCAAGGACCCCTGGGGGACCCCACTTTAAGAACCACTGCACTACACCCCCCTACTCCCCCCCACCCCCCCCCGGCTTTATTATTCTCTTGTTCCATTTCAGTCGCTCTATCATCTGCATAGTTTCAGGCCAAGTTATGAATACCTATCATTTTACCATAGACGTGATAAGCTTCAGTATTTTTGGCCCTGTTCTTCATCTAAACTGATGATGTATCGTACCCTTTGGACAAGCGTAGTGGTTCTTTAAAGCTGCAATCAATAACTTTCAACTGCTACCCTGGAATGGAACCCGGGTCCCCAGCGCCAGAAGTTCTACTGTTGAGCTATTAGGGACAGCTGGTTTGAGCAGAGGATTAATTGCGATTTGACCTTCTGGCAATACCTCTTGTTGACTAGTAGTGGTCTTACACGATCACAGGATGTACAGTAAATCGTACGTCTCAATAGAAGAGCAGGGAGACCTAATACAATCACCGCAGTTTTGTTAAAGGAGGAGTTCACCCAAAGAATTACTTATTTTCTATCAATTACACACCCCAGGGAGCCCTGATTTCATGGATTTATTTTTGTTTTTGTGGCATTCCTAGACAATAATTGATGACTGTGTGTATTTCCGGTAGGAGACACAAATAATCTACTTTGTGTCTCCTACCGGATACATTAGCCGGTAGGAGACGGGAATCAAATTAATAGCTTAGGAATGCGACAAAAACTAAAAAGAATCCATGGATTCAAGGCTTCATAGGGTGTGCAATTGATAGAAAATAAGTCATTTTTTGGGTGAACTCAAATAACCTTTATTCACACACAAAACGTTTTCAAAATCGTAAAAAAAAATCTAAAATAGGAGATCTACAAATTCGCAACGTGTAAAGATGCAACACATTGTGTATAAAAGTATAAAGTAAGGCTTAAGTGATTGAAACTTTATTTATGCATGCTTGGAATCTAGTGCATGGTTATCAAAATAATGATGTGATTGTATTGGTTGTGCATGGTGATATGACTTCAGTATCACCATTATCTAAAAATGTTGCCTTGATTACGATTAATAAACAATTATTTAAATTTTGGTTGAAAATAGCAGATCTACAAGCTCTGAGCTTGCATATTGTCTACTTTCCATACTTTTGTACGCCACCATTGCACACCGAAGTATAATACAGGATTAAGTGGTTACTCAGACTAATCGATTTAGTTGATTATATTTATATATAACTATTAGATTTTTTTTGTTCTGAGAAATCCTGCTTCTCGATTATTCGATTAACCTACACGAGCAAGATTAAGTCGGTTATTAGTTCATTTTTTTTTTTTTAGGTTTTGATATATTTTCAGCTAATTGGCCAGCCCTATGCATGAATAAACCTAATGTGAGGCAGCAGAGCGGCTGATGTCACTGCCCACGGTCAGCCTTATTGCATGAGGTCATGACCTTTGAACTCTGTTGACCCCTGAGGTCATCAGTGAAGACGGATGGGCGGATGACTGACGGATCCATTCAAAACACACCCACACACTTTCACAAACACATGCGCACACGCGCACACGCACACGCACGCGCGCACACACACACACACACACACACACACACACACACACACACACACACCAAAAGGGAGACTTCCCATGCAATCATTACCTGAACTGTTCTTTTGAAATAACATCAAACACGTGATTTCAGTATATTTCCATTAACCCCTCCTTCCTCTCCTGTTCCACTCATCTGCTTATTCTCTCCATCTCTGGTCCACATCTCCCTTTTCATTTATTTATTTACATGAGAAACATAGCTGGTTTCATATCTCCAACTCTTCCTTCTTAAAGGAAGCAATAACACCACATAAAAAATACTCTGTTACAAGTAAAAGGCCTGTATTCAACATTTTACTTGAGTAAAAGTACAAAAGTATTGCCATCAAAATATAGTAAAAGTAAAAGTACTCAAATTTTAAAGCTGCTAATTGTAGTGGAGTAAAAAGTACAAGATTTTACTCTGAGGTGTAGTCGAGTATCGAGTATAAAAAAGAAATGCAATTAAATTGTACTTAAGCACAGTACTTAAGTTACTTTACACCACTGTTGACAGGCGGTTTCTAATGTTACTTGTAGCATTTCACCACA
>NC_139951.1:17328725-17453725 GCF_963454915.1 Gymnoscopelus microlampas
TGATGGGGGTCTGCGGCCAAATACATATTCATTTGGAGATCCCTGACTTGACATGAACAGTTTGAGAAGAACTGCTATGTAATATCTCTCTCTCTCACTCTACCCCCATTTTGTGATGCTTAACTGGACAGGCATTTGCAAATCACAGTGGATTTATGGGTTTTTGAGACGGATGAAAATACTCTTGCAGCGGTTTATTTAGGAGGAGCACGACTATGTCTCCGTTACACAGAAATACACTTATGGTTATGGCTGGCCATGGGATGTAAAAACAAGCTATTTCAACAGAAACTGCTGCCCGTTTCAGCTTTCTCTGTCTGCTCTCCCCATTAAGGAATACAATCTGTGACAAAGCTGTGAGAATGTCCTGCAAATACACAGAGCTGGGGTAGACCATGGGGTTGGGTGGGGTAACAGAATTAACTGTTTCTTTTGGAGGGAGGTTATTTCAGAGGAATTAGTGCAAAAAGGAAAACTGGAGCATTAGTTTGTGAAAAGCAAAATGGAGTTTAATTTGAGGTTGTGAGATAAATCACACTAAAAGACGTTTTTTTTTTAATGCCGATCAACAACAAAGTTATTATTCATCTATTTATTTATTCATGAAACTATTTTCATTCAACTTTTTTTTATTCTTTGAAAATGTTAGTTTATAACGTTCAAGCGGTTTATGACAAAGTGTTGTACTACTGTGACTCTAATCTGAGTTCCCAGAAGTTTTCGCCAGCTCTCGCATACAAACGGGAGGGGCGAGGAAACTTCTGGGCCAGAGCCCTGGTATTTGTGGACGGGATGTAACTTACGCTCAGAATCTGAGCGGACACGCCTCTTACCGGTCTGAGAGCTGTGCAACTCGTCTAAACAGTCCGACGAGAGGCAAACAGCAGTACACAACAATGGCGGCCGCAATTTCTCAAGGAGAAATTGCTTCCGTAGCTCCTATTTACTTGCAACACCCACTGCATGTGGATCCCACCCCCTTTTCTTCATTGGCTGTTGATTTGAATCGGAACGCAGTGGCCGCGCCCCTGCTGTACAGGCTCTGAGGCGAAGTCTCCCAGACTACTGTGACTCTGTCTGATGTAGTCCTTCTGGGCTTAATTTAATGTTAACTTATTGTAGGGTGAAACAGTTTATTGAACTAAAAAACCTGCTTCTTGATTATTTGATTCATTTTATAAAAAGTAATTGATAGAATACCGGCTACTAAAATAATGGATAGTTGCAGCCTGACAGCATAATGTTGAGATGAAGACAGACAGGGTGTGGCTGACTGACCGGCATGCTCTGATCCTGAGCTTTGCACGCCATGGCGTCATCCTTATCTGGGCGGGGCTTCTGGGCCGGCTGCTTCACCCCATTGGTCAGCTTGGTCTTGGGGCTGTGGCCGTTAACGCTATCGGCAGGTTCTGCGCCGCCGGAGCCCGCCTCCTGCTTCCTGGGTTTGGCCGGTGGGAGGGGCTTGTCCTCCTCGCCTTTTGTGAACCTCTCATACGGCAAGATGAGCCTGAGGGTGGAGTCAACAGGGAAATCAACGCATTACGATGCAGCTGCACCATTGTTTGCTTTTTTTGGCCTTGGAGCACGCACGCACGCACGCAC
Source organism: Gymnoscopelus microlampas (assembly GCF_963454915.1). Classification (NCBI taxonomy): domain Eukaryota; kingdom Metazoa; phylum Chordata; class Actinopteri; order Myctophiformes; family Myctophidae; genus Gymnoscopelus; species Gymnoscopelus microlampas. The sequence continues at coordinate 17,330,328 of NC_139951.1, forward strand.
GCACGCACGCACGCACGCACGCACGCACGCACGCACGCACGCACGCACGCACGCACGCACGCACGCACACACACACACACACACACACACACACACACACACACACACACACACACACACACACACACACACACACACACACACACACACACACACACACACATACATACATACATACATACATACATACAGTACATACATACATACATACATACATACATACATACATACATACACACACACACACACACACACACACACACACACACACACACACACACACACACACACAACCATCTTATTCTTTATGGCTCTCCTCCAGACTGGGAGTTCAACACTAACCATACATTTTCCTACAGCGATGTTTGCTCATTATCAAAAGCTGATGAATCCTATTAATCATTCATGTAATATATACATACGTACATGTATATAATGTACATACATACATACATACATACATACATACATACATACATACATACATACATACATACAGTAGATGCAAGGACTTCAGTTAAGGGATATTGGTATTTTCTGCAGTACTACTGTACATTAATAATGTGGGAGTATTTTTATGAGTCTGTATAACCTCCCTCTCCCTTCTCTCTCGCTTCCTCTCCTCCTCCAGACATCTCCCACATATTTCTCCTCTCCGTATCAATCCCCCTCCCCTCTCTCCCCTCCCCCCTGTTTCTCTACCATCTCTCTCTCTCTCTCTCTCTCTCTCCCCCTCTCTGTGTACTGTAGTTAGCTGGGGTTTTGGCTATTGCTCAGCTACAGTGTTGGACGGTGGCCCAGTGGGGACATTCATCTCAGGACCCCATTATCCTCACAATTTAAACATTTGAAAAGCTGCTAAAACCAAACACTGTACCCCCCCCCTCTCTCTCCCCTCACTTGTTCACTTTCTCTCTCTTGCATTTTCTCATTCTGTCATCCCCCAATTCCTCTTTTCAACCCCTCTCCTTTACTCTCACTTATTTTTTTTCCTAATCCCCAGATGTGCACTGTGTGTGCAGTGTGTGTGTGTGTGTGTGTGTGTGTGTGTGTGTGTGTGTTTGTGTAAACTGCACATAATATAACGATGAAATTCATCTGTCAAATTTCCATTTAAAAATAGCCAATAGTAGAAACATGCGCACGCACACACACGCACACGCACGCACGCACGCACGCACGCACGCACGCACGCACGCACGCACGCACGCACGCACGCACGCACGCACGCACACACACACACACACACACACACACACACACACACACACACACACACACACACACACACACACACACACACACACACACACACACACACACACACACACACACACACACACACTGAGAGAGCTCAGGATGTTGTATAATTGGCGTCAGATGTGGCAGATCGTAGAGTTCAGTGTGTTGTAGTTTGCTGATGCTGTGATTGTAGTGGGTGTGTATTTCTCAGATGCTTGTGAGCTGCATTAAAACTATTAACACATAATAGTCAGAAACATGGGAATGATGAGAACCAGCGCTGGACAGTAACTAAGTACATTTACTTGAGTACTGTACTTAAGTACTTACATTGGATTTGTTGTTCTTCTTTTGTAGTTTTTTTTGCAAGCAAATTACTTTCACTCTGCATTCAAATAGAATAGAAATATTGTACTTTTGACTCCTCTACATTTCTAGGTAGGGACTCTTGGGACCCAAACTGAATTAACTGCTTAAGCCCTATTTCAAATATAGTGGAAATAGCCATTCTAGCGATTTTAACTATTTTTGAACATTTCTGGAATTGTTAAAAAATAAATGAATAATGTTAGAAATGTCAATACAGCAATGCATTGATATTAGAAAGAAAATGTACTTCATAATTCTCTCTCTCTCTCTCTCTCTCTCTCTCTCTCTCTCTCTCTCTCTCTCTCTCTCTCTCTCTCTCTCTCTCTCTCTCTCTCTCTCTCTCTCTCTCTCTCTCTCTCTCTCTCAGCTGCCCCCTACATTCTCTCTCTCCTTCAGTCCGTTCAGTCCTCTCCTGTTTCTCTCTCAACATCTCCATGTATGGACAAAACAGCCCAGCTGCCCCTTTTCATTTTAATGAAATAAAGACACAAAACACACACACACACACACACACACACACACACACACACACACACACACACACACACACACACACACACACACACACACACACACACACACACACACACACACACACACACACACACACACACACACACACACACACACACACACACAGGAGATATTAGCGTGCGAAACATTGTTCCTCTTAAAGCAAATTAGCCCTGTGGTGCATTATCTCTCAGAAGACAAAAATGCTTTTAAGAGTTCAGGAGGTTATGAGAAGCTTTAATTTGTGTTTTGTTGTTATTACGGCTGAGGAGAGCAGCTGAGGATGGGCAGATAGATAGCCTGGCAAGAACGGCAGACAGCTCTGTATGGGCAAGACCGGCAGGCCATTAACAGGCTCACATAAAGACAGGTATAGGTGCTGTTAGGTAGGCAGGCAGGCAGACAGACAGACATTTTTATAATTACAGTTTCGGCATTCAGCAGATGCTCTTATCCAGAGAGACTTAACAAAGTGCAAGATCACAGTAAGTGGCATGAACCCAGTAGTCAACAAACAACCGGGAGTAGTCAAGTAAATGGAGTGCAAAGAAATCTAGGCTATAGTAGCATCTAAATAATAAACTTGGCATCTGCGGAACATAAGCAAACAGTATACATCGTACGCGGTACATCATCTACATCTATCTAAAGTCAACAACATACGTCTGCATAGCATAACTAGCGTCTATGAAAATAGGCAACAAGTACTGATACAAAGTAGTGCTATAGGGGATAACATGGAGTCTGAAGAAGACGTGAGTATTCAGACTGTGGTGGTAGATGGGGAGAGTCTGCAGTCTATAGACTATATTGGTTATCAAAGTGGGGTCCGGGGACCCCCAGGGGTCCTTGGGGGGGGTACCAGGGGTCCCAAGCTAAATGAGTTAATATAGTGTCACAATGCTGTCTACTGCTCTAGACAGACAGACAGACATACATACACTCATCTATGCTTTGTCGTTTTGCGGATAGGCTTTTTACACTTTTGTCGTACGAAATAGGTCATTCTACGAAGTATAAATGAGTCTTATGACCCAGCTGGTCTAATCAGACGTACAATAAACACGTCCCTTCCAACTGTTTACGTTTCTCTCTCTTTAAAACCACTTAAGCCCCTGTATATATCAGTTGATGGGGTCCCCCAGGGGTCTATACTTGGTCCCCTCCTTTTTTACGGCATGGCTCTGCAGGAGGCCAGCCGTTGATGAGAGGGTCTCTCATGAAGGTCTTTTTTTCCCCCACATATCGACCCCTTGGACGGTCCCCAGCAAAATGTGTTTAATATAGCATAAAAATCAGTTAATGTGAATAATTTGAAATAATTCCCGACCCTGGCACGAAATATTTTCAGATGAGGGTCTGCAACCAAATACAAAAAGTTTGCCCTGTCCTCATCTCTTCCTCAGTCCACCCCCCCCCCCCCCCCACACACACACACACACACACACACCTTCCCTGTGCAGCAGCACAGTCCAGTGTGTTAGTGTTCTCCGTCTCAGTGCGCTGTGCCAGCTCAACAGTGCATTCCTGAGGTAAATGGATCCTCTTTAATAAGAGACTTCAACCGGCTGTCCTGAAAACCACCCTGCACAGCTGAACCAACACACACGCATGCCACGCACACGCATGCACGCACGCAGTTGAGACTGATGAGAGTTCCACACCATGCTGGCACTCATGCATGCGTATATACATGCACGTTGATGCACCCACACGCGCACACAAGGCAGTTGAAGTGGTCAAGTCCGTCATGGCCCCGCCTCTCACGTCAGCACTTTAGACAAGTCAACATTTGGACGTTTAACTGTTTTCAACCCAAACATGAATTCTGACATGTAATTGACTGATTTCAGGGGGGAAATGACCACAACGTGTGCAGTTTGTGTTGGCTTCACCTCGCCTCGCCCTTTTGAACCCAGAATGAATGTACCACTGTGAAATATGGGTGAAAAAAAAGGTAACGGTAAAGGAAAAACATGCTGCATTGTCACAAGAGAAGAAGCTCCCTCTTAGAGCAAGCTGTCAGGCAGAAACCTTGTATCTCCATATTTAATCTTTTAAAATATGTATTATATTAATGAATGCCCTATTTAATACTTACCATATGACAAATGTGTGTCACATTTAACCAATGAAAATTATTAACAAGAGCTTGTGACTAAATAATAACTACATTGGATCCACTACAACACAGGTTCTTCTTTTTTTTCCCATTTCCTGAAAAGTAACAGCTTTGGAAACACAATATTTCTAACCACAAAGCCACTGGCTTAGCTGAGGTCAGGTGTTCAAAAATGGAGGGCCTGTATATCGGAGAGGGCTGTGGCAGGAGCATGGAAGTGGGAGCTTATTTGTAGAGGTTTCTGTTATTTAGCTTTGCTATTTCAGCTGTGTGTGTGTGTGTGTGTGTGTGTGTGTGTGTGTGTGTGTGTGTGTGTGTGTGTGTGTGTGTGTGTGTGTGTGTGTGTGTGTGTGTGCTTGTGTTACTGTACTTGTGAGGACTATTATGTCCCCACAAGTATAGTCAAATTGGACAAAATACTGTAGACATTATGAGGGCCAATTTTCCTGGTAGCCTGATCTGCCATTCATAACGTTACCATTCAAAATGGCTGATGTCCTCACAAGTATAGAAATACAAACGAGTGTGTGTGTGTGTGTGTGTGTGTGTGTTTATGCAAGCGTGCACGCCACGTTTTGTTTACTTACGTCGCTGAAATCCCATTGAAAAAGGCCTTGTGTTCACATAAGCACTTCACAAGCTGATAAGCTGAGGAGTAATATTTACTCATTTGACGACGGCTAAGGAAACATGCATTGTAAGGTGGCCCCTAATACCAACTGCTAACAACAACACCCCGCGCTTTCTCTCCTCTACCACAGCACAGATACAAATCATTGCTGTTGCCTGGAAACCTTGTATGTCCCCAAACTGTTCCTTTTTTATTATTATATAACATTTGAAATAAATGAAATAGTGAAAATAGCCGATATACAAGCTCACAACGTGTCGCATCGCGACACGTTGTGAGCTTGTAGATCTCCAAAAAGAAAAAAAAAAGAAAAAGCAGAAATATGGAGATACAAGGTTTCTGCCCGACAGCAAGAAAGATAAAAATTCAAGCTATTGTAATCAAACTTTGACCTAGATTTTCAATAGTGAGTTTCCTGTGGGGGGGAGCTATTCTAATGGATGAAGAATTTATACAGTATACAGTACATATTGACTGTTTTCTTTGGCTTTTGAAGAGAGCGTAAACTGTAGCGGTTACTGTACTGTAATGCTTAATTTACAGTATACTACAAGCAGATGTACAAGCTCACAATGACAGTGAGCTTGTAGAACGGCTGGTTTTGTCGAGCAACACCGTTGTACGTATGACACAGTATGAACCAGGCTTAAGATAGTGTTTGTGTGCAGGGAAAGTGCAGTGGTGGAAAGTAACTAACTACATGTAGTCAGGTACTGTGATTAAATACAACTTTGAGTTACTTTGATTTGAGTATTATTTTTTATTTTTTACACTTGATACAATCATTGTACTTTTTATTCCACTACAAATATGTTAGAGCAAAATTGTTACAGTTACTTTGCAGGTTTGGAATATTATTACAAAACATACATTAACCACATAGTTATACTTTGTGTATGTCATTTTTATTATTTTGTACTTTTACTCAAGTAAGATTATACAGGACTTTAACTTTGAAACAGAGTATTTTTCATATTGGTATTGCTACTTAAAGTAAAGAAATCGGTGTACTTCTTCTCGCCAGTGGTAAAGTGAGCCTGTACGATCACATAACGTTGCTGGACAAAGACACCACTACTGCTAGCAGAGCTAAAGTGCTGATGCAAGGAAAACAAATGACACCTTGGGATTCAGGTTTTCTCTCTTTTTCTTTTGTTTTGTTAACGGATATCCTGCTGTTATTGTGATAAGAGCGTCTAGGGTGACAGGGACACAAGGACAGAGAGGAGGAATGACACGGGACACTGTAGGTGGTCCATGCATTAATACCTGGTGGAGCCATCAGCATGTCCCAGGTTTTAATAGCACGGCATGACAGTGGTTCTACAACTTTTTCCATTTCAGAGACCCCTAGTTTGGTACAGTATGCATTAGTCCACGGACCAGCATAACTCTGAGAGTATACACAGAGTTACAGAACTGTAAGGGTCCATTTCATTCCATTAGTACACTCTCAGATTTACAGACCAGTAAGGGTTCATTTGGTTCTTAAATATCAATAATTTAGCTTGGGACCCCCTGGAACACCCTCGAGGACACCAGTCATGCATATGCTTTGAGTATAGCATACGCATAAGTACTGGCAAATACATACGTACTGTATATGGCATATGAATGTCATATACAATGAATACTGGGACGGCCATAGTTGAATGGCTGGGTGAAGCTGAAAACTGAAGTTCTCCCGTGGGCTATGATAGACATCCAAAAAAACTAAAAAACACAATACTGAATAAGACATAATGTGTCATATGCAGTACTCATATGTCATATACACCTACAGTATATATGTGTCATACTCATATGCATGATTCATATCCCATGACAGTACTGCATAATTGATGACACATACATAGGCACATATGACATACTGCATATGACCTAAAGATGCATATGACATAATGAGTGCGGTATGACAGAAGCCTATTGGTAAGGCGTACAAATAACGTGCTTTAGGTGCTTCAAAGGGCTCAGGGATAATGCCATGATGTTCACTGCGTGCTGCTCTTACACAAACGCAAACATACAGTTGTTCACTATTCATACATGGAAAAAGAAAAGGTATGGATTGTGTACGTTAATCACAGTATACAGGCAGTATACAGTAGAATGGTCCAGTGGTTACAATGGAGAAACGTTTCTAATAGTTTGTTGGAGAAGTCCTGTGTTTATACTTTGTCGCACAACCGTGTCAAAAATAGTAGTTATTAATGTGTTTTTTTTATTGTATACCTTTCGGCTATAATCACATGCCCACATTTTTTTTGTGTGTAAATTATCGACAATCAACTATTGTTTTATAATTAATTAAATCGATTAATTCAATTAACTGTTGCACACTCAATGATGTCATTCTGCATACTACAGTTTACTGTAGCTGGATTGTCCAGATTTACCTAATATTTCTGTTGTTCCGAATATCTGCCACCAGGGGTCAGACTAGCTTCTAGTAGTTAACAACAGTCCAGGCCAGGAAACAAGCAGTACGGGCAGTATTACAGCAGGACCATAACTGTAACAGCAGAATGGGCAGCAGGGTGACACATTTAGTTTTCTGTCATCTGTAATGGACACGGGTCTCACAGGTCTGATTCCTGCAACAACTACAGTGTCCAGCAACAGCCATGTTTCTGCTCAAAGTGTGTCCCTGCGCAAGACGCTGACTGAATCCCTAACTGCTTTGCTATAAACTAAACCGTACATACAGCTTAGTACAGTATTTTGTTTTAAGAAAGCTGGCTGTAGGCCAGATGACGTACAATATTTATTCACAGGAACACAGGTTCAGAATGATTTCGCCATCATTTTGATTTAGGGTGGAGGTTTAACCCTTTAAGACCTGAAGAAGCATCTGCGTCACATTTTCATTTGAGCTAAAAAAGCATTATTTTACACTTTGGCTATTCAAAAATAGCAGATGTAGCAGATTTTTTATTTTTTTTTGCAAATCTTGAGATTTGAGTTACAAAAGCGAACACTTGTAACTCAAATCTTTGCTTCTGGGGGATTCAACAGTTTTTTGAAAAAAAACGTATGTCGCCATAAAATCAGTGGTTCTTTTTTCCATGTCAAGGACCCCCAAAATGACATGTATTTGGCCGCGGACCCCCATCTAATAATATATGTTCCAGGGACCCCCGGAATCAAAGATTCAAGTTAAAATGTTTCGCTTTAAAACAATATATATTAAAAGATTTGCACATTATTTTACGATTTTTCAAAAATAGCAGATCTACAAGCTCATAGCGCGGCACTCGACAAGATCACAACGTGCTGCAACATAACGTGTTGTAGATAGGATATTTCACAGAAGATTTTTAGTGTAGAAAAGGGGGCCTAGTAAAGAGCCCTAGGGGACACCAGTCAAATAAGTACATAGTGTATAAGTGGTTAAGGAAGAAACATTTTTGCAGAATGTATTATTCTTGGATTATCCATCACATGCTGGTTATTATGTCATGATAATCAGAGACTGTAAATACTTGGTGCTTAGATCATTTTGACACACAAGCAGCTGCTGTTTCTTCTCAAAATGTTCTGAAATCTTAACCGTCTGTCTTAAAATAGACAGAAGGCACTGTAGTGCACCGAAATAAGTAATAAGAGGAGTGTATTGGCGAGGGTGAGAAAGGAGAGGTTACTAGGTGGTTGAGTGGTCACAGAGGGTATGGTAGCTCTTAAACTCTTGTCCTAATGACAAGGATATTTGGACACCACACCACACAATAGCACACACACGCACACGCACACATACTTTCACTCTCTGATGTACACATTATGCAAATACTTATGTGCTCAGAGAGAGAGAGAGAGAGAGAGGGAGAGAGAGAGAGAGAGAGAGAGAGAGAGAGAGCTCTTGAGACCATATATTACCTCATTCTCTCCGCCGGGTGAAAACCCATTAACTTGGAGTCGCCAAGTTAAATGACTAAACTTGTTGAACAATAATAATGTGTGTGAGAGAGCGCTCTGTGTCCTGGAACTCAGACCACGTTCCAAAAATATTTCTCTCTTCTTTCTGCAAACGGTTTATTTTTTTTCCCTTTCTTTTTATGGCAGGAGGGATTTTCTCGTTTCTAATTGGCTGTAAATGAAGGCTGAATTCTTCCGTAATTATTTTAAAGACGTTGAATTAAGGGCTGTGTGAGCTCTGTCCACGCCAAGTGCCTTGGAACGATTACTTATGTTTCAACACACTTTTCTCTCTCTCTCTCTCTCTCTCTCTCTCCCTCCTTCCGTCCTTCCTGCATACTTCTCTTTCTCCCCTTTATGTCTTTTCTCTTGTTCTTGGCTTTCTTGCCTTCCTCTCCACTCCAATTCAATTATCAATGCCCTCTCTCTCTTATTCTTCCTTCTGCCCTTCCTTTCCTCTCCAATGCGTCTGTCTTCCTTGGCAACCCAATACTAACACAGTCCAAGCAGTCTACACACAGTCCCTCTGCTGTCCAGCCCCAGCAGCAACAAACCAATAATAACAACTACTGACCACAGGTGGACAAAGTATTCAACAGCGGTACTTAGAAGTCAAAGTATTGAGATACTCCTGGTCAAATATCACTCCACTACAAGTTAGAGTTGTTCAGTTGAATTAAATTTGGACTTGAGTTAAAGTACTGGAGTATACTTGATTTAGAAATGCTCAAGTATTGAAAAGTACATTTTCTTTTTAATATCAATGCATTGCTGTATTACATTTAGACATCCCAAAAACATTCCTTTCATAGAACTGTAGTGGAGTCAAAAGTAAAATATTTGTCTTTGACATGAATGGAGTAAATGTGATAACTATCCAAAAAATACAAATACTCAAGTATATAGTAAATGTACTTGTTACTGTCCACCACTGCCAACGGTCCTGGACATGACGCTAGTATGTCGCAGGGACTTACCCCCATCCAACCCTTGATGCTGAGTGCCAAGTAGGGAGGCATTGGGTCCCATTTTTATAGCCTTTGGTATGACTCTGCCAGGGATTGACCACCGGCCTCCCAATCTCAGGGCGGATACTCTAACCACAAGGCCACTGAGTTGATACCGACTAAACTATAATACTGACTAAACAGGTAACACTGGCAGAAACCATTCTGCTAGTTACAGTAGCTGAACTAAGTAGAATATTTACATCTCAGTAGTCAGTACACACTTCATTTAAAACTGAATGCAAGCGTATTGATCCGTAAGGGTCCATTTCATTACATTTGTACGGTACACTTTATAAGAAACAAATTGTTCAAGTTTTATATGGCAACATCAAGCCTACATATCTATATTTTGCCTGTTGTCAATTTCACTTTTTTTAAAACTGGCTTGCTTTGCTGCCTCCCACAAGACTTCTCCCATTATGCTCTTTGGCAGGAGATGGAAGGGAAAACTGGCAAACCCGTAGCGATAGCTGAGACTGCTCTATTGGATTTACAGTAATAACAACATGAGAAGGCATCCCTAATGGCTCAGTAGAAATTATGTACTACGAGGTACTGTATATAGGCTGTATCTGTTGCCCGTGAGCGGGTAAACAAACACAATATGGTCTACTATATATATACAACGTGGTTTGAGGCACTGTAGATGGAAAATATAGATTTTTTAGCTGATGACGATTGACAAACGGCACTAAATCAATCTAAAGTATGTGACCACGGGGGCATCAAGGAACAAAAGCTTATACTGACAAAAGTACTATTGGGCATAATTATTGGCACCCTGCCAAAGCTACAGTAATGTTGCTTATCGTCCCAGGCAGCAGTGCTGTACGACCTTGAGCGAGGGAAGGAGTTTTCTCCAGGAGTTCCAACCACACACACACATTTAACATACTGTCAAGTACAGCACGCATATGTTCAGAGGAAATAATGTATATGTTTTGTAACCCTTTGTGCCTCATGCCATACACCAGTGGTTCTCAAAGTGGGGTCTGGGGGACCCCCAGGGGTCCTTGAGGGCGTTCTAACGGGTCCCCAGTAAAATTAGGTAATATTGCATTACATTTTGTTTAACCACTTTAAACGTATAAACAGTACATCGGGTATTTGAAAGTAGCAGATCTGGAAGCTCACAACGCGTCACATCGTGGCGGGTTGTGAGCTTGCATCTCTGCTATTTTCTAAAACTTGTATCTGTCCGGAGCACTAGGCCAGCGGGCGCCCCCCCAAATACATTATTAATTTGAGGGTCTGTGACGTGAAAAGGTTTGAGGAACCACTGTCGATACACAGTAAAATGCAGTGTTAGTACACCCTGCACTGTGTAAAAACAGTGCATTTTTACAGACGTTAGTGTGAGGCACGGTGTAATTCATATTGGCTCTCAGGATAAGCGAGTGGTGCTTGTTGCCCTTGAAGGAATGCGAGCCTTCCTGTCTCTGCTGTAGTTAACAGTGATATAGAGAGACAGCGGATCAAGGTGAATCTTGACCTTAGTAAATATTTAACCAGGTCAGAGCGTCTCTGTGGGGCTGTGGAGGATGACTCACTGAAAACATCTTAGGACTCTTTGAATGTCGCTGCTCATAACATTACCTGCAGTCAAGTATTTTTGGCAACATAACAATGTATCTTGTGATTGCTAATGGGGTATTAATTTCACTTTAAAACGCTTCATCGGGTCATTTAAACGTCTACTCTAGCTTGTGTGTGCTGCAGCCTAGGCTGTTTTTAAGTTGCTCGATTCAATATTTGGATATTTTATCGGACACGACCCCTTCCTAAATAGCTGATCTACAAGTTCACAAAGTAAAAATGAATCTAAGGACTTCTTCCACAAACTGTTTCAAGCAATGGCCTCTATAGGCTCTATGCACAGTAGCCATATTATCACTTCCTTCACAGGTGTTACCAATGATACTAATGAAGGCTCTGTTCCATTTAGAGTAGCACAGTGGTTCTCAGACTTTTTAATTTCCACAACCACCATAACTCTGAGAGTGTACAAATGGAACCAAGGTTCCATTTGTACACTCTCAGAGTTACACACCCGTAAGAGGCCATTTGGAACCCCCTCAAGGAACCATGAGGGTCCCTGAACCCCAATTTTAGACCCACTGGTGTTTCCAGTGAGCCAACGTGCATAACATCAGCACCCTGACCAGGGTTGCCAGATCTGCTTATTATAATTTCCCCACAAGATTTTATTTGAAAATAGCCGATCTACAAGCTCACAACGCGTCGCATCGTGACGCGTTGTGAGCTTGTAGATCTGCTATTTTCAAATAGCTGATGTATATGATAAAGTGCTCATGTGGCCCATAGTCGCTTCTTTTGGGCTGGTTTTCCTAGACCTGGTTGCTTGTTTCTCTCACAGAATCTGGCAACACTGACTCTGACTCTGTTTGACCAGAATGGAACAGAGCCTTCATTAGTATCATTGGCAACACCCGTGGATTTCTTCACGCTATGGCTGCTGTGCATAGAGCCTATTGGTGTATTCATCTCACCAAAAGAAAAATCTATTTTACTTTTTAAGACGAGCCAAGAAAAGAACATTACTGCTCTCCACTACGCAGCGTGACAGTCCATAGGAGCAGAGGGAATTATCGACGGGCTGTTGAGCTGCATGGACTCTCTGTAAAACATCAAAACAAAACAATGACAGCTCGCTCGTTATGAAATATGCAGCGCAACACAGAAGCCATGATGGTTAGCTCTAGGACCTTTGTTTGCTTCTCTCTCGCTCTCTTTATATAATGTATATGCAAATGTGCAGTAATAAAACAATTAGATCAATCAAAAATCCAATTAGTTTTCGGTGTCATCATTGAACGCCTACACTGTCACCTGAATAATAACCAACATACGGGCGCGCACGTGCAGTACATACACACAGACAGACAGACACGCACGCACACACCCAGAGTATAAAACCACAAACACGAAATAACCTTCAATTAAGGTCATGACTCACTGCGAGCGTTTCGTTGTGTGATTAATTTGCCTGAAAATTATATATTTTTGAAGTGTTCTTTGGGTCATGAATATATATTCACACAGAATGTGAATATGTGGTGATAAAGCAAAGTCTTTTTTCCCCCCCGAAAACAAATTTTCACTGCAAATAAAAGCATCACCCTGTATGAATGAGGCTTCAACTACTATGAATAGTGGGGATGCCAAATATTCGCTGGCATATTTTTGGATAGTTTATTGGTCACACTCCCAGTGTGTAAAGACCTTTACGCCATTAGTGACTGAACGTAATTATCAGCTTGAAGCCAGATAAAGAAAAGAGAAACACTAAAGACTTATAGTAGTTGTTTCTTCAAACAAAGAAAGGGTTCACACACGCACACGCACACACACACGCACACGCATGCGCACAAGCACACGGTCACCAGCATAACCACAACTGACACAAAAATTGCTTCATACAACTGACGGAAACAAAGATCCTGTACTTCTGTGTCTGTGTGCGTCAGTGCGCTCGTGGGTGGTGTGTGTGCGCGTGCGTGCGTGTGTGTCTCATGTACAAATGGATCACTTCCAGCAGACATTGTCCTTCTTTGAATGAATTAGCATATGGGTTGACTCACTGTACTGTAGCTGTCTGTCTGGCTCAGGGACACTTCACTTCAGCAGGACAACTAATAGCTGCTGTCGGGTGGAAATCTTGTATGTCCAAAACTGTTACCAAGACGACGATGACGATGAGACGGTCGTCCCGAATATGGACACGACGCCAGTGTGACGTAATCTCACGACTGCATGACATCACATCCTACCCATAAATTCTAGGACGCCGTCAGATCGGGGCAGTTCGGCGGCTTCAATAGTAATAAATAGTAATAATCAATAATAATATCAAGAGTCAAATACTCATAATCATACTTAGAAACTAGGCCCATTCATCAGAACTACTTAGGTGATTAAGGGACTTCTCCCGGGCCTGTGGGCACTCCGCGACGGTTACATATCAGCCAGCGCATAGAAATACAGTCCTTTTAGATTACTGAGGCCAACTCCTCAACAAAAACCCTTCCTTTCTTCGTATTATTTGAAAAACATTTTAAAATAGTGAAAATAGCAGATCTACATAGCTCACAACGTGTCACATTGCGATGCGTTGTGAGCTTGTAGATCTGCTATTTTCACTACTTTGGTGCGACACTGATGAAGCGTCAGTTGAATTATGGAGATATGAGGTTTCTGCCCGACATCAATGAAACATTGGCTGTTCTGAAGCTCTAACCACTTGTCTTAAAACCCCACATTGTATGAGGGGTCTATACTAGGCCCCCTCCTTTTTTCTACACCAAATATCTTTCCTGAAAATAGCAGATCTACAAGCTTGTAGCTTCGCTGATTGGTCACCCCAGACATAGTGTTAAGTGGTCAGATGGGTGGGCCGTGAATGCTTTCGAGCTTTTCAAGTGGACCCCGATGCCACTGTTTTAATATGATTTTGTAACGTTGCTGCTGTTGTCACCTAATCTCTCTGTCCCTGCCTCGTTCTCTTGTGTGACATTTAACCAGAGGAGATTTCAATAGGATAACGGCTAGGGATTAGCAGTGATATCAAATTAGCTTGAAAGGCAACAACAGGAAGATACCCCGTGTTAACATGTAGTCCGATAATCACTCCAAAGCCATGCTGTTGGGTAAAAATAGAAGCCACAGGGGAAATTAAGAGGCGCGCTGCTATCTCTGCGCTCATCAGTGTTATTATCCAACTGATTATAGTGGATTTTCAACCCAGATTGTCTTATATACTCACCAAACGGATAATTAATCTACATACTGTACACCAGTGGTTCTCAAAGCTATGCTAAAACTACTGGCTATTCAAAAATAGCAGATATACAAGCTCATAGAGTGCCGCGCTATGAGCTTGTAGATCTGCTGTTTTAGAAAAATCATGAAAATGTGTGCAAATCTATGAATATATATATTCTTTTAAAGCGAACATTTTAAACTCAAATCTTTGCTTCTGGGGGGTCACTGGAACAAAATATTTTGAGATGGGGGTCCGCCGCCAAATACATATAATTGTGGGGGTCCTTGACATGAAAAAGTTTGAGCACCACTGATATAGAAACATATGTTTTTCAGAATACTGTTGTTGGGATTTAGAAGACATTTGTAGAATCGGCTTCAGGTCTTAATGGGTTAACCATTTACTTTGACTATTTTCATTTGAATATTGTTTTGAAACACAAACACAAACCTTGTATGGGGGTCTCTGGCACAAAATATTTTCGGATCGGGGTCTGTGGCCAAATAAATATTAATTCGGGGGTCCTTGACATGAAGAAAAGTTTGAGAACCACTGCTGTACACTGAGTGAATTCTGGGAAGTGGAAAGTGTACGATATATGTTGGCTCAAAAAACACGAAAACATGGCTTTGTGAAAGGCAAGGTTTTAAAAAAAGATTTGGCTCAGTTACAGTACAGCACACAGCTAAATCCTGAGAGTTAATTAAGTCCTGAAAGAGTACAAATGCACCTTTTAAATGGTACGTGAAAGCCTGTTGCAGTATCATTGCAACACAGTGAAACCCTCAGAGTGTTAATTGAACTATTTCTAACTCTGAGAGTGTACACAAATGGATGAATTAACAGTGAGGATTTTACTCTGTGTATAGCTGTCGAGCAGGAAATCATAAAGATGAAATGTTAAGGGCTTGACATTTAACAGTTTAACATTGTCAGGTTGTGTTGGGTTGTTAGTTTTTAATATCGGTTAAATGCAGGCTGCGTCAGCCAGGTACTTTTCCACTGTTCCCGGCAGCCTACAGTATACTGCTGAGGGCCATCAGGGATAAACACTTATTATTAAGCCCTCAAGAGGAGTGAGAAGCTGGCGCACACGCACACACGCACGCGCGCGCGCACACACACGCACACACACAGACAGATCATTAAGTATGTTACACAGTACGTTACAAAAAGCCGTGTTCAAGTCACGCATACTGTCCGACAGTGGTGGAAAGTAACTAAGTACATGTACTCAAGTACTGTACTTAAAGGAGCACTGCTTTACCCATTTTTAACCTATCTTCGTATAATTGGTCCTCACTAATGCTCATTATAAAATGGCACCATTTCTGTCACTCAACCTGAGTCTCAGAGGAGGGCTGTGGGACAGTTCAGAAACCCGCCCACCGGTGACATCATCGGTTGGAGATTCCAAGCTAATTAGAAACTACAGCGCTGTCTCTTCCTGGAAAGTTGAGTCTGAAATAGAAGCCATTGTTTCCGGCATTAATAAAAAATAAAATGGGAATACTTCCTCCACCACTTAACCCATTCAAACCGGGAACGCATCTCTGTCATTTTAGATTTCTTTGGCTATTAAAAAATAGCAGATATACAAGCTCACAGCGCGGCACCGAGTGCCGCGCTGTGAGCTTGTAGATCTGCTATTTTTGAAAAATCGTGAAAATGGGGGCAAATCTTTCAATATATATTTTTTAAAGCGAACATTTGTAAAATATTGTGTTCCAAGGACCCCCAGAAGCAAAGATTTGACTTACAAATGTTCGCTTTAAAAATATATATATACAAGCTCATACTGTAGTATATCTGCTATTTTTGAATAGCCAAAGACATCTAAAATGACAAGAGACGCATTCCGGACTGAATGGGTTAACTGTACAGTATGTCACAGCAGCTTGCAGTGAATGTTAGTGCCGGTGGATGCATACATCAAAGCATCAGTGTCCTGCCGACTGCCGCTCAATGCTGTGCTTGCGTTTAGGCTCCATGATGTCATCTCCCTCGTGAAGGCTTTCTCAAAGCACCGCTCTTCCACTGTCCACAGCAACAGTTTCATAATTCATAAGAGCCGCTTTGCACATGCATGCAAAGCATCAGCGCAAAAGAGATTCTTATATTTTGACAGTGTTTTCGCAACTGTCGATTCCCTGTAAAGTAGCTAGTGGGTTACAGAGCAGGCAGTGACGGTTATCCATTTTGTACTGTTTACTGTATTTACTGTATGTTTCTCCCAGCCATTTCCTGGACCTATTTTATTCATGACTAGAACCACTTTCAACCTGATGTCCCTATTTTGGGCATGTCATTGTACAGTAGGGCCTATAATTATTATAGGGCAAAAATGTTTGCCTTTAACCCATTTAGACCGGGAAAGCATCTGTGTCATTTTAGATTTCTTTGGCTATTCAAAAAAATAGCAGATATACAAGCTCATCACAGAGTGCCGCACTATGAGCGGGTAGATCTGCTATTTTTAAAAATATTTTTTTAAGCGAAAATATTTAACTCAAACACTTTTTGAAAAAACTTATGTTGCTATAATATCAGCGGTTCTCAAAACATTTTCATGTCAAGGACCCCCAAAATGATATGTATTTGGCCGCGGACCCCCATCTAAAGATGTTGTTCCAGGGACCCCCCAGAAGGAAAGATTTGAGTAAAGAAAAATCACTTTAAATATATATATGCATTCAAAGATTTGCATACATTTTCACGATTTCTCAAAAATAGCAGATCTACAAGCCGCGGTACGAGCTTGTATATCTATATTTTTTTGAATAGCCAAAGAAATATAAAATGACACAGATGCTTTCCCGGTCTTAATGGGTTAATATAGGCAAACATTTCCCCAAGTTTTCTAAAACTTTTAGCAAATAGCAAAAATAGTAAATCTACCAGCTCACAAAGTGATTATGCGATGCGAGAGTGCGGCCTGGCCGACTCTGGACCCCTGGATCGCTGCCCTCCACACCCTCCTGTCTAGCATCAGGGTCTTGAGCTCTGCAGTGTTGTTAGTTCTGCTGTTGCTTCGCAGTGTTTCCATGTACTTGTAGGTGGTGAGCCTCTTTCCCCTCCTGTGCCTTGGCTTGACTCCCACAGCGTAGCCGGCGCTTGTCAGCTATCTTCATCACATAAGATAGCATAAAATAGGGTTATTTCTATATTTATTTATTCCCTTTTTTTCCCCACCGGATATGCATACAAGGTCATTTTGATATCAGACTATCAAAGCTGATGGACAAGACTATCTACGAGAAAAAAACAGCGAGACATTGCTGGATCATTCAGGAAAAGGTGTTAATTTCATCATTGCTGCCTAGATTTATAAATTATACACTTGAGTGCAGGTTTGCAAACCTCATGGGCCATGAAATGTTCACATTACCACTGGAATGACTACCGGTATGCCAATCTGCAGTCCAAGTGAGAAGAACACCGGAAGGTTAGCTTACATGTTACTTTATTAGATTAGGCTATGCTGCAGGGAAGGAGCAATTTAAAAAGTGAGGTAAGCGTTGCAGAATCACCTGAAATACAGGGATTTTTTATAATGTCCTTTAACCCATTAAGACCGGGAATTCATCTGCGTCATTTTTAGATTTCTTTGGCTATTCAAAAATAGCAGATCTACAAGCTGCCACGCTACGAGCTTGTAGATCTGCAAATTTTTTTAATTGTGAAAATGTGTGCAAATCTTTGAATATATATATATTTTAAAGCCAACATTTGTAACTCAAATCTTTGCTTCTGGGGGTCCCTGGAAGAACATATTTTGAGATGGGGGTCCGCGGCCAAATACATATCATTTTGGGGGTCCTTGACATGAAAAGGTTTGAGAACCACTGTTAGGATTTAGAAGACATTTTGTAGAATTGGCCTCAGGTCTTAATGGGTTAAATTATACCATAGAAGTATTGACACGTGTCAAATTAAGCCTTGTGCCTTTTCTATCCTCAATGCTCTGTCAGACGGGGGAAGATCATTATGCATCAAGGTGCCTCACACAGGCAATAACATATGGGCTCTTCTTGGAGGGAGCAGAGAAATCTGAATATTAATATTTGAACACTGAATATTTATATCTAACGTTTCGGTCTGTGTGTGTCTTAACACCATTAACCACTTAAGCTCTAAATACTTTGTCGTACGACGAATAGGAATAGGAAATAGATGATCTATGTGACGTGTTGGGCGCTTGTAGATCTGCAATTTTCGAGAATTATTTGTAAACCGCGTATATTGACCTGGCCAAAATAGTTATGTTATACGCACTGCATAATGAGCTTGTACATTGGCTGTTTTAGGTCGACGAGATTTCGTGCAGAGGGTAAAAAGGAGGGGACCAATTTCAGGGGTCCATGAACATGTTTGAGAACCAGTGGTATAGCAGAAGGGAGGGCCAGGGGAGTGGAGGAGGAGAAAGACAGAGAGACAGGGATGAGACAGAGATGAGAGAGCGATGGGAGAGAGATAGGGAGGTGCTGCTGTGAGAGATTGAGGAAGAGAGGAAAGTGGCACTGCCTCTTTCAAGGTTACACATGTTAGTTTTTATGAGTGTGTGTGTGTGTGTGTGTGTGTGTGTGTGTGTGTCTGTGTCTGTGTGTGTGTGTGTGTGTGTGTGTGTGTGTGTGTGTGTGTGTGTGTGTGTGTGTGTGTGTGTGTGTGTGTGTGTGTCATCCCCCCTTCATTTCAATTCTGAAGCCAGTGAAATACTTCAGATTCGCTAGACGCAGCGATGTTAAATAAGCTACGCTAACAAGCTAACCAAAGTCAAATATTGATCTTTGTGACCCTTTATAATTACAAGAGCAATGCACTTCTCCGTGTAAGCTACAGGTGTAGGACAGCAGCAAGGTCATTACTCAATTTAAATTGGCTGCTCTAGTCTAATTAAACATTTCAATGAGGCTACCAACGACAGTTATCGCTTTAATAAGTGCTACACAACCACTGAGAGCAGAGACTTAACGTCTTCATACTGAGCAAGCCGTAAATCATCAGAAAGAATATTATTTCCTCCTGAACGGTGCTTTTTTATTTGTTCTGTGATTATAATTACACATCATCTGATGTAGATTATCCAATCTATTTGATATGCTGCTGCTCTCCTTTATTCGTGCACATTTCTTTGAAAACATCCAGCTCGGTGTAGCCAACAGTTTTGAAATAATGTCTGAGCTTCACAATCATTTTAATCACTTTATCCGTTTAAATATTGGCTATTCAAAAACAGCAGATCTACAAGCTCACAGCACGTCACTTCGTGCCACGCTGTGAATGAATGAATGAATGAATGAATGAATTTTTATTTCCATGTCTTGTCAAAAAGACTCATCCCTTACGGGATTATTAGACACCAAAACATAAATAAACAATATCAAATTGTCTTCATAGAAGACTGCACAAAGGAAAACAGTGAGCTTGTACATCTGCTATTTAAAAAAATATTTCATAAAAAAAAAAAAAAACATAAATCTTCTTTTCTGGGGGTCCCTGGCACAAAACCTCTACAGATGGGGGTCCGCAGACAAAAACATATCAATTTGGGGGTCCTTGACTTGAAAATGTTGGAGAACCACTGGTGTAAAGGACATTATGCCCCCTTTGTCCATCACTACTGGTTACTATTACTGTACAATGGACTGTACAGTGGTGGAAATTACATTTACAATTACAAGTACTGTACTTACATTTTTAGGTACTTTTACTTTACTATAATAATATTCCTTACCATTCCTTTATACGTTGATTACTTCTACTCCACTACATCTTAGAGGCAAATATTGTACTTTCTATTCCAGTTAGATTATTTGACAGCTTTAGTTACTAGCAGATTTATATTATTAATACAAAAAATACATATTATATTAACCGTTTAAGTGCTATTTTATACTTCGGCTATTCTCGTGGATCTACAAGCTGACAACGCTTCGTGATGTGTCGTATTGTGAACTTGTAGATTTTACATGAAACTTTTGAAATTTTACATGAAACAATCTATTTCTACATTGTGGTATTGCTACTTTTACTTAAAGTACATATGAGGTTTTCCACCCCACAGAGACGATAAGATCTTTTCCACTAAATGAAATG
Source organism: Gymnoscopelus microlampas (assembly GCF_963454915.1). Classification (NCBI taxonomy): domain Eukaryota; kingdom Metazoa; phylum Chordata; class Actinopteri; order Myctophiformes; family Myctophidae; genus Gymnoscopelus; species Gymnoscopelus microlampas. The sequence continues at coordinate 17,351,006 of NC_139951.1, forward strand.
CTCTACTCAGCAAAAAATCTGCCATGTTAATTTGACTCGGTGCAAAACCAGCTCATAAGAGTCAAATTTTGCACTTTCAGAGCTAAAGTAACACTCCAGCTTTTTTTACTGTGGTTATGTAAGCATCTGCTGCTAATCATACTGATTCAAAGTGGCTTTGTGTAAGTGCTCTTTCATAACTGCGATGGTTACCAGTTCTGCTTTTATGAACTGTTTCAGAATGAAATCTCCAACAACAACCAGAGGCATCGCTTCCAAATAGAAAACATGCTGCAAGTTGTTGGACTGTGGGGTATTTAAGTAGCCAAGTCTATTTTTAAGGGATTTCAGAGGCTCGGTTTCCCCTAAGGGATTGACTAAACCTTAACAGAACATTATAAAGGTCAAGTTTAACTTTTTAAGGCACTGGAATATACCCTTTAAGGGCTTTTCAAGGGTTTGGTTAAGTAAGGAGAGGCAGGGGAAATGAAGAACTAGAAAAGCGCTTTCATAAAACCTAGGCACCACATTTATTTGCGGTAGCGAGGACCACAATGGAAATAAGTGCCGGAATTTATTGTGTTTTTATCCTCCATTGTTTTTAACCGACGTGGACGTACAGTACTGCATGATTCATAGGGTTTTTATGCAATCTACTGTAAATAAACAAAACAATACTTTTAGCATTAACCACTTAAGTCACTTATTTAAAAAAACAAAAACGAAAAACATAGTGAAACCAGCCACGTCTCACAGCCACTAGGTCACAGTTTGTAGATCTGCAATTTTTGTTATTTAAGAAAATATTTAAATATGTACGACAGCTTGAAAGTGGTTAATATCATAGTATTATGTTGGCAACAGGATGGAGAGGCCTCTGAAACAGTATTTAGACCAGGGGTATACAACGTTTTTCAGACCCAGGACCCCCTAGCTGAGAGAGATGCAGCAGGGACCCCCAGTACATACTGTATTGAATAAAATTGTGTTGCAGATTAGCATTTTCCATACATTTCATAGATAGGTTCATAGACTTGTTTGACATGCATTATCTTCTCTATTAATATGTTGAGTTAATGTGTATTTTCAGACAGTTAACCTATTAAACCCTCAATATTTAGTCAACTTGACTGGCTTTTTTCCCTCTACACCAACTCTCAGAAAATAGCCGATCTACAAGCTCACAACGCCTCGCAGCGCGAGGCGTTGTGAGCTTGTGGATCTGCTATTTTCGCCCGATGTTCCCCATCACGCAAATATTTGGCGGAACCCGTGTAGTAACTCTGAGGACCCCCTGGGGGTCCCGGACCCCCTGTTGAAGACCCATGATTTAGACCATGTGGCGCTGTATAACTATCAATTGAGAGGGATGGAGATTACAGTTGTTTTAATGCCATGTCGCAGTGTACAATATTCATCGTCTTCAGAGCAGCGCAGTACTGAACTACCGCACATCTAATCAACACTATGCAACTAGGCACAATGAATTGCACCATTTGCCTGGAAAACTCGTATAATTAATTAGACATTTTACGATGTCTGGGCATGTGTGCACACAGTGCACACACTCACTCACTCACACACGCATGCACACGCGAACGCACTGGCGCTCACACGCGCACACACACAAACAGGACCTAAGTGCATGATATCCACAGTTCTCTGGTAAAACACTATTCCATCCAATGCACCGATAGCATATCATTTTGTATTGATGGAGGATAACATGTGCAAAGATTGAAGACTTCAAGATATTAAAAACAGCCGTGCACACGTGCGTGCACACACACACACACACACACACACACACACACACACACACACACACACACACACACACACACACACACACACACACACACACACACACACACACACACACACACACACACACACACAATGTGTGATTTCTAGAAGGTCACATTGTACTGTTTGCCAAACAATGAGAGGAATATATGTTTTTTTCTGCTTGAGGGTCTTTGGATGTAACCAGTGATCCATGACCCAGAACAAACACACACACAAACAAACAAACACAACAAATACACACACACACACACACACACACACACACACACACACACACACACACACACGCACACGCACACACACAGTGTACCTTTCATAGTGTCTGCGTGTGCACGTGGCTGCGCTGGTGCTGCCTGGATTTCCTCCCAGCTCATCATAGACATTCTTCCACTGTCTCCTCGCGGTGATCTAGGGATCGATAGAAGAGTATAACGTATAAAATAGGGCTTAACTCTAGGGTGTACACAAATAGATAAATAAATACACCTTCATTGATCGCATGCTGGGAAATTCTGTTGTCATGGCAGTTATGAAACGCAGGACAGAAGGCAGAAAAATAGATACAATTAAGGGTAGAGGAATAATAATAAAACGAGATGTGGAGATAAGACGTTTCTGCCCGACAGCAACGATATAAAAGCAGTCAAATGTAACCATAACAAAATGACAACGACGGAGAGCGAGACGGGGAAAAAGAAGTGAAAAGACATAATAACGTGTCCATTTCCATTGACCAGCCAAAGCTGTTCCCTCGTTACGTTCCCAGAACGGCGGCAAACACCAACACCGCATTAGCAACCCAAATTTATGTACCGACCGGAGTGGAGCTCTAGATGAATAACAGTGTCGGCATTAGGGTCACACTTATTTCCAATTCAGCCCCGTCCGGCAGAGTGAAATTTACATTCAAATACATAAACATGAAGATAATGTTTTATGAAAAGCCTCATGAAGGATGGTGTGCGCTGCTGTCCCTCGACGTGCATCACGGCCGCGACGCAAACAAAAGTGTTGGTCTGAATTTGGAATAAATCAAAGTAATGCGATTCATCCAGGAGGAGAGGGGGGGGGGAAGGCAGGGTATGTGGTGTTCGCTCTGCAAATTGATCCCTCGTACCCCACAGGGAAGAGCAGTAATCAGTTTAAAGAGGAGAGAACACGCAGTATTTCCAATTTAAGTCATTCAAGCCAGGTTGTTTAGAACGAGAATGTATCGGCCTCAAGTCCATTAAGGGTTTAAAATGCACGTACACACATGCAAATGCACTTACGCAAAATGTACGTAGTGTATGTATGTATGTATCAATCAACACGCAAGCATACTGTACAATACACACAGAAGAACATGGGCGCACACACACACCAACAATTGTTCACTCTATCACTTTTGCAGAACAAAAAGTACATACAGGCACACACACGCGCACACAGTGTGAAACTCACCAGTTCATATCCTCCCAGTTTCTGAGCACCCTGAAACATGGTCCAGAGGTTTACTGCAGGATAGAGAGACATATATCAGCAATTTGTACTCGGAAAGTAGCGACACAAAGTGATACTGTAGCCTGTCTTCTCATGGAGAAGAGGAGAGAGTCCTGTAACGCTGCACTATCGTATAGTGTCATATAATATGTTTATAATGTACTTGCAAGTATCTGTAGCCTGTTAGCTGAGAGATAGACTATGCTCTAATAACGTATGTAGGTATGCACTATGCGTATGGTTTCCACAGTACGTTTTGGGGGAACAAATGTACCTTCTTCTCTGAATATAGGGTTGCAACAGTTAATCCAACCAATTGATTTAACCCATTAAGACCGGGAACGCATCTGTGTCATTTTAATATTTCTTTGGCTATTCAAAAATAGCAGATCTACAAGCTCATAGCGCGGCACCGAGTGCCGCGCTACGAGCTTGTAGATCTGCTATTTTTGGAAAATGTGTGCAAATCTTTGAATATATATATTTTTAATTTAAAAAAAATCTAAATATTTTGTAGAATCGGAACCTCAGGTCTTAATGGGTTAATTGATTATGAAAAATCACCAATAATCAATACGGTCATAAAATAATAAGATTAATAATTGATCCCTATTTTGGTCATGTCGTTATAGGCCAAAAAATATACAAAAAAAAGCACTTCTCGATTATCCGGTAATCGCAATGAAAAGACTGGATAGTTGCAGCCCTGTCTGAATAGCATTTAACATCCACAAGCAGTGCTGCGGTGGTAGAGATGCTGAAGGACACCACAGCAGGGGTTATTGAACCTTGACTCGCTGAATTGATGGCGCTCAGTGCAGTGAAAAGAGATGGTTCTGTTCTACTGTTGGAGAGTCTAATCATCTAATGGGTACTTAGACACTACTTGATGTTAATTGATTGAGCCATTGATTGATTCTAATTAAGTGCAATAAAACTGTACTGCTCAGTATGTGATGGAGTATCCAGTTGGTGGAAGAAGTAATCACATCATTTTACTTAGGATGTGAAAGTAAAAATAGCATTACCACAATATAGAAATGTTACTTGAGTAAAAGTCCAAAAGCATTGGCGTCAAAATATACTTACAGTACCAAACTAAACGTATGTTTTTGAAAATAGGTGATATACAGTACAAGCTCTACAACAGTCAAAGTATAAAATAATGTCAAAGTGGTTGTTAATGTATGTTTTGTAATACTATTCTAAATCTTAAAAGTAACGAGTAACTAAATCTGTCAAATAACTGTAGTACTGTACTTAAATCGTCTCTGTCGGGTAGAAACCTCATATGTCCAAAACTGTTACTTTTCAGGATTCAAATTCAAAAGTAGCAGATCTACAAGCTCGAAACGCGTCGCTTCGCGCCGCGTTTCGAGCTTGCGGATCTGCTACTTTTGATGCTTTTGTGTGATGCTGTAGTATGATCAAGTCGGGCATCAATTTACCAAAAAACACAAAAAGTTAAAATATGGGGATAACAGGTTTCCGCCTGACAACAACTAAATAACTTAAGTACTTAAGTACTTGAGTAAATTGACTTGGTTAATTTCCGCCACCGGGAGCAACGTACTCTGTTTGAAGCCCAGGTATGGGATCCTCTCGATGGGCGTCTTGCGCTCCTTCATATATTTATAGAGGGACACCAGGAAGGCCTGCTCCTCCGCCCTGCACTCCTCCGCGCCTCCTCCTTCGACCCCGCCCTCCCTTTTCTCCTCCGCCGAGCTGAGCGACGTCCTCTTGCTGCAGATGTTACCGTTGTTGCTACTGCTGCCGCTGCCTTTGGGCTTGGATATGGCCGTCCTGTCACCTGCTTTTACCTGAAGGACGGTGGCACGCAGGAGAGATGCCAGGACAGGGAGTAGGAGTTCAGGGGAGGACAGAGAGAGAGGGAGAGAGCAGAGAGAAAGAGAGTAACAGAGAGAGCAAGAGGAGGGAGACCAGAAAATGTTGAACATAAGCAGTTTTTTCTTTTCTCTATACAGACGGCTGACATCACAGATTCCAGTTATTGGATTAACCCATTAAGACCGGGAACGCATCTGTGTGTCATTTTTTGATTTCTTTGGGCTATTCAAAAATAGCAGATCTACAAGCTCATAGCGCGGCACTGAGCTTGTAGATCTGCTATTTATTTATTTTTTCGTGAAAAGTTGTGTAAATCTTTTAGTTTGAATATTTAAAGCGAACATTTGTAACTCAAATCTTTGCGTCTGGGAATACTATAAATGTCTTCTAATTCATAACAGTTTTTTTTTTTTTTTTTTTTTTTAAGTATGTTGCTATCAGTGTTTCTCAAACCTTTTTGCATGTCAAGGACCCCCAAAACGATGTGTATTTGTCCACCAACCCAGAAGCAAAGTTTTGAGTTACAAACGTTCGCTTAAAAAATATATATTCATTCAAAGATTTGCACAAATGTTCAATTTTTTTCAAAAATAGCAGATCTACAAGCTCATAGCGCGGCACTCACTATGAGCTTGTATAACTGCTATTTTTGAATAGCCAAAGACATCTAAAAAATGACACAGATGCGTCCCCGGTCTTAATGGGTTAATTAAGGGTATGTGACACAACAAAGTCAATAGATGGGTAGATAATAGTACCGTACTGTACCTTGGCGCTGCTCCTGCCCTCTGTGGTGCCAGCCTCCTTGGCAGCCGGGGAGCCCTGGCACTGACCCTTCAACTCTGACCCCTGACCTTGACTCTGGGAGTCTCGCCGCTGAGACAGGGACGGCTTCTTTTTCCGGGGACGTCCCTTCAGGTTGGGGGCTATAGAGGACAAAGGAAAGAGAGACGCGCGATTTATCAGAGTCATGCGACAAAGTGCTATAAGAGTAACCCACTTTTTTCAGAATAGCATTTGGGTCTTCAGGGGGCTATTGTTCTGATTTAAGGCCGTTAGACCCCCATGAGCGATGCGATAAATGATAGAAAATTGCAGTGAGTCACTTGGTCTAATTTAATAATCGACAGATTATTGTTCCGCTTTGTAGGAGTGACATTACTTGCGTCTTATGGCTCTGTGGTTAGTAATGTGGGAGGGACATTACTTGCGTCTAATGGCTCCATGGTTCGTACTGTGGGAGGGACATTACTTGCTTCCTATGACTCTATGGATAGTACAGGAGGAGTGTCATTACTTATGTCTTATGGCTCTATGGTTCACGGGAGTGTCAGTACTTGCGTCCTATGGCTCTACGGTTGCCAGTATGCAGAGGAAACTGCATCAAGTCTACCACACTCCAAGGCAGCCTCACCTAGACACAGGATCTGACACCAATTTTGACCTGATGGTCAAGATGCAATTTATCCCCGGAGCAAGCAGGCAGGCTCTATTAGCTTAATGGTAAAAATGTTGCACTTGCACAGGAAACTGGGTTCAAATCCGGGGTAGAAGAGGAAAGTTACATAGTGCAGCTTTGAAGGCCCTCCTAAAACCTTTACACTGCATTTATTTCTTGCACTTTTATGTTTTTTTTCCTTATGTGCAATAAAACAAACTTAAACAAAACGAAAACGAAACAACTGTAATATCTCGGCAAAACATTGGAAAATATTATTGACGTGCGTCAGTTTTTCAGGTACACAGAAAAATGACCAGTGTTAACTTCATTCCAAATGAAACCAAATGGACCCTATGGGTCCATTTGATTCCATTTTGTACACTCTCGGGGGTTAAATGAACACTGAGGACCTTGTCAGTGTAGTCGACAGAAGAACATGCACTCGTGAACACTCCATATGGCACATTGAGCTACCAGGACTCCCCTGATAACAAATAAAGCATCAGGCTTGAAAACAAAGCTTCATTATAGAGTCCTGCTTTCCTCCTGCAACAAACAGCCATCAAAAATCCATCTGTCCCCTGTTGAGACCACACATCAGTCAGTCAGTCAGCAGTGGTGGAAAAAATACTCTCATTTTTTACTTAAGTAAAAGTATCAATAGTGCAATGTAGAAATACTTTGTTACAAGTAAAAGTCTGGAATAAAAAAATTACTTGAGTAACAGTAAAAAAGTATTGGTATCAAAATGTGCTTTAAGTACCAAAAGTAGAAAGTACTCATTATGAAGAATGTCTCGTTTCAAATGTATAAAATGTATACAAATCTTTTGAAAATAGCAGATCTACAAGATCACAATGCGTCACATCGCGGCACATTGCGAGCTTGTAGAACGGCTATTTTCAAATAGCTGAAATGTATATAGGGCTGAAGTTGTTAATGTATGTTTTGTAATAATAATCAAAATCTACAAAGTAACTAGTAACTAAACATTTCAAATAAATGTAGTGGAGTAGAAGTAAAAGTATTAGAAATTGGAATTACTCAAGTAAAGTACAAATAACTCAAAATTGTACTTAAGTACAGTACTTAAGTACATGTACTTAGTTATTTCCACCACTGTCAGTAAGTTATGTCCTAGCCGTCCACCAGTTACACTTTCTCTGCCACTCTGCTCATATCACAGTGTCAGGTGTTTTCTGTATCGCCATCGCCCGGGGTCAGAAGAACCACTGTATTTATTTATTATTATTTGATCTCATGGATACCGACAATAATCCTTTCCGACCTCTCTCTCTCTCTCTCTCTCTCTCTCTCTCTCTCTCTCTCTCTCTCTCTCTCTCTCTCTCTCTCTCTCTCTCTCTCTCTCTCTCTCTCTCTCTCTCTCTCTCTCTCTCTCTCTCTCTCTCTCTCTCTCTCTCTCTCTCTCTCTCTCACACACACTCACTCCAGACCTGAAGCCGATTCTACATGTCTCCTAAATCTCAACAGTTTTCTGAAAAACCTATGTTTCTATATCAGTGGTGCTCAATCTTTTTCATGTCAAGGACCCCCAAAATGATAGGTATTTGGCCGCGGACCCCCATCAAAATATGTTGTTCCAGGGACCCCCAGAAGCAAAGATTTGAGTTGAAAATATTCGCTTTAAAATATATATATATTCAAAGATTTTCACACATTTTCACGATTTTTCAAAAATAGCAGATCTACAAGCTCGTAGCGCGGCACTCGGTGCCGCGCAATGAGCTTGTATATCTGCTATTTTTGTATAGCCCAAAGTGTAAAATAATGCTTTTTAGCTCAAATCTAAAAATGACACAGTTCCAGGTCTTAGTAATGGGTTAACAGCACTGTCCACGGGTGAATCCAGTGGTTTACTGGCATCTTAATCGTTTCATACATGATACATAATCGTCTCCGTCGGGTGGAAACCTCATTATGTCCAAAACTGTCACTTTTCAGGGTTCAAATTCACAACGCTTCGAGCTTGTGGATCTGCCACTTCTGTGTGACGCTGTAGTGTGATCAAGTAGAGCGTTAATTTAAGAAAAATAAAACACAAACACATAAAGAACCTGAAACAGGGATGCCAGGTTGGAAGTGGTTAAGGATTAAGTGATTAGCTTCGTAGTGACTCATCCTAAAAAAAACACCAGTGGCTCATCTGGGGGCGCCCTGCGGGTGACAAGACACTGGGACTTAATACCTGATAAGAGCTTAGAAGACTTTGTGGAATGTTCATGTTATTTCTTTCTACTGATTCACTGACAGTTTGATCTCTGGAAAAAAAGAAAATTCAGACCATTAACCCTTTAAGGCTGGAAAAGCATCATTTGTGTCATTTTAAGATTTATTTTGCTATTTTTTGAAAATCGTGAGAGTTTGTGCAAATCTTGGAATATATATTTTCTTAAGCAGACATTTGTACAATATTTAGTTACAGTGACCCCCAGAAGCAAAGATTTGAGTTACAAAAGTCCACTTAAAAAACAAACAATTCAAATATTTGCACAAAATGTTCATGATTTTTCAAAAAATAGCAGATCTACAAGTTCATAGCGCGGCACTCGGTGCCGCGCTATGAGCTTGTATATCTGCTATTTTTGAATAGCCAAAGAAATCTAAAATGACACAGATACGTTCCCGGATTGAACGGGTTAAGTATCCTTGACAATTGCATTTATGAATTGAAATGGTTATACTCTGTATCTGCTCGTCTGTCTGCTCTGTCTGCCAGTCTTGTCTGTCTGTCTGTCTGTCTGTCTGTCTGTCTGTCTGTCTGCCACTATGTATCAACAGGAGCAAACAGGTTGTGACATCACAGCGCTAGGAAAACAACATTTTTACCACCGGGGTGGAAATGTTACTCAGTATCAACTAGATATGACATGTCTGTTGGCTAGCTCCTCTGTCAATAGCTACCCTCTTTAACCACTCCCGAGTCCCTGCTCTCTTGTCCTGTATGAATGACTATAATCCAGACCGCTTGTAGATCTGCTATTTTTAATATATATATATGTTTTAAAGCAAACATTTTTAACTCCGATCTGTGCTGCCGTGGCGTCCCTGCAACAACACATTTTGAGATGGGGGTCCGCACCCAAATACATATCATTTTGGGTGGTCCTTGACATGGAAAAGTTGGAGCACCGCTGATATAGCAACATACTGTTAGGATTTAGAAAACATTTTTTAGATATGTATTTGGCCGCGATCCCCCATCTCAAAATGTTTTGTTCCAGGGACCCCCCTGAAGCAAAGATTTGAGTCACAAATGTTCGCTTTAAAAAATATATATATTCAAAGGTTTGCAAAAATGTTCTAGATTTTTTTTTTAAATAGCAGATCTACAAGCTCATAGTGCGGCACTCTGTGCCGCGCTATGAGCTTGTAAATCTGCTATTTTTGAATAGCCAAAGAAATCTAAAATGACACAGACGCGTTCCCGGATTGAATGGTTTAATAGTAAGTGTTTAACTGTCCCCTATGAACATAGTGTATGAATGCACAGGGTGCAGCACTTGTGTAATGTTGTGTTCTGTGTTGCCGTGCACTGAGAAACAGTCTCTGACGGCACCAACAATCTCCAAGACAAATCCCCACATCTTTACTGTACTTTTGAACGATTACAGAAGCAGCCTACCACTCATCTTAGACACTTTTAACAACAGACTTTTAAGCCGTTACATATTGATCATTTGTTTATTTCCAAGTCTATTAACCATTTAACGACAGCGGTGTCCCGAAAACAGGGACACCAGTTTGAAAGTGATTAAGTAGCCTTTCCAGGTGTTGTCTTCAGCTCAGTACTGTACATTAACCCATTAACCTGGAACTGTGTCATTTTTAGATTTGAGCTAAAAAGCATTATTTTACACTTTGAGCTATTCAAAAATAGCATATATACAAGCTCATAGCGCGGCACCGAGTGCCGCGCTACGAGCTTGTAGATCTGCTATTTTTGAAAATGTGTGAAAATGTGTGCAAATCTTTGAATATATATATTTTTAAAGCGAACATTTTTAACTCAAATCTTTGCTTCTGGGGGGTCCCTGGAACAAAATATTTTGATGGGGGTCCGCGGCCAAATACATATCATTTTGGGGGTCCTTGACATGAAAAAGATTGAGCACCACTGATATAGAAACATACGTTTTTCAGAAAACTGTTGAGATTTAGGAGACATGTAGAATCGGCTTCAGGTCTCAATGGGTTAAAACTCTGGCTGTGTTTGCTCGGTAGTGTAGTTCCATTGATTGACGTTTTACTCAGAAAAGACTAACACACATTGTGATCATGTTTTTTCATGCTCCGATTTCACATGAAGCTCACATAGTCGTAGCAGTAAAAGTTAAGTGAAAAAAGTAGCTTTCAAAGTGATCTTCTTAAATTCCCTGTACAGCAGAGTTGATGCGATGGCAAGAGCTAGAGAAAGAGAGAGAGAGAGAGAGAGAGAGACATAGAGGTGACACAGGCACGTGATGCCAATCTGTCAGCATTCTGTACCAAATGAAACAGCACGGTGAAATTAGAGAGAGAGAAGAGGAGAAAGGGGAGATGATGGATGAATAGAAAGAAAGGCAGCAGAAAAAAAACTGCATTGGAAATCTTTCTTTGGCTGCACCTTGTAATGTACCTGAAGGTTCATTAACCATAAAGATCTACAAGCTTTAAACACGCGTTTGCGTGGTTACAATAGGTGGCATTTTAAGAGTTTTAAAGGAGCTACACCATGAATTTAAAAAATAATAATAATATTTGATATCATATTGTTTATGTCCCTCAAACGTTTTTCAAAAGGTTTGAGCCTAAATCAAGCCTCAGATATACTCATTCCAACTAACTTCTCTCTGGCTTATAAAGCACTTTCACCTGCAATACCACATTGTCCTGTTTAGCACGGGGCGCTATTGAGCCAGTTTGTATGCATGTTATGTCCTGGTTCTGTGTGGAAAAAGTAAAAAAAAAAAAAAAATGAAAAAATGAAAAAAAAAAAAAATGAAAAAAAAAATATATATATTTTTTTTGGATTTTTTTGTGTGGTTAGAACTGAAAAACGGGAGGAATTGTTCCCAGACGTGACGTAGGGTGGGGGAACAAATCTGACGGACTGTTTTCAGACCAATTTACATAAAAACCACAGATAGCCTATGAAAGCCTGCATGCTCGAAGTCGGGTATTTGTTGGAACAGAAGAGAGGTGGGGGAGACCAAAAACACACAAAAATGAAGAAAAAGTTAAAATTCATGGTGTAGACCCTTTAAGCATATTTTGATTGTCGTGATAATTATCGATAATCTCAATCATTTTGGACACAATAATCGTGAACTGTAATTTCCCTTCATTTCATCTCTAGTTCAGTGTGCAGTCCAGGGGTTATGTTGTTGTGTCAGATGGAGCTTGAAGTCACTTGCATCTTGGACCCCTCCAAAACCCAGCCCTCATCCCCCCTTAGTCTTTTTTCCGCCCCATATGCTCCTTTATTGTGTGTATGTGGTTCTGGTGTGTGGTTTGAAGCCTAGCAGAGAGCTAACTGCTGCCAGGGATTGGGTATATGGGTAATTGGAAACTCCGGGGGGAAGACATGCAATAAAACAAATGAAATGCACAGGCTTTCACAAAGATGTCTGGATATGCAGACAGATGGAAATGCAACTGTACACAAAGTACAGTTATATGGAAGCTTGCAAATGCAGACTCTAAACACATTCTTGTACACGCACACGCACACACACGTACACACACACACACACACACACACACACACACACGTACACACACGCACACGGGAGTCCTTAAAAGTGCAGAATGTGAAAAATGCACTCCATCATGTCTAGTATTTCATGGTTTAAAGCGGCCGCGCGGCTTGTGTTTTTTAATAACGCTAACATTCAGTTAAGCTAAGAGTCAATCCATTCAGGCCCTGCAGCGCTCGGCCTCTTGACTTTGCCTTGGCTGTCATTCATTAAGTACTTATTGGGCCTCATTCATCATGCCGTATTTGTTCTGCCTTCACTCAATACTGTACGCAACGACTAACACTATCTGTTGATCTGAGCTCACATCCAGTCCCCTGCCGCATTAACCCATTCAATCCGGAAGACGCTCCGCTGTCATTTTAGATTTATCTGGCTATTAAAAAAATAGCAGATCTACAGGAGCTTGTAGATCTGCTATTTTTGAAAAATCGTGAAAATGTGTGCAAATCTTTGAATATAAATATTTTTTTAAAGCGAACATTTGTAAAATATGTTGTTCCAGGGACCCCCCAGAGGCAAATATTTGAGTTACAAATATTCGCTTTAAAAATATGTAAATTCTAAGATTTTCACAAAATTATCAAGATTTTTCAAAAATAGCAGATCTACAAGCTCATAGCGCGGCACTCGGTGCCGCGCTATGAGCTTGTAGATCTGCTATTTTTGAATAGCCCAAAGAAATCTAAAGATGACAAGGATGCGTCCCCGGATTGAAGGGGTTAATGTTGTTTCACACTCCGTCAGATCACAATTTCCATAAAGAACAGAGAAACGGACGAGGTTGACGTTCAACGTTAAAGGCGCCGTAATGAAAAGTGCAATATCGCCAAAAAATGCGACTTGTCCATTTAGTCTGCGCAGTGACCGTGAAAGTTGTTGACGTACTTTTTTGGCTGTAAAACCCCTCATTTGCCTGTTCTATTTTCTCACCGTTTAGTTTCCGTCGTGCAGTTCAATTACAACCTTTGTTTGTCATCTTGTTTGCTTTGTAAAATGTTATTATATATAAACCCCTTGGTGTTATTTATTAATTTGTCTATCTCACCTGCGTGCATTTGTTTGTGTTTATTTTTCTCCTTTCTGCATTTCAGCATTGTGTTTGTTATTCCTTTTCATTTCACCTCTGGGCTTTATCTGTATGAAGTAATGTTAACAGCAGTGGCACAGTGTAATGGAGTTGTTAACATTCAGCTATAGTCTCTGATAGAGGTCAACCACACTTCCTCTATAGATCCGCCCCCCCCCCTTTCTCTCTCTCTCTCTCTCTCTCTCTCTCTCTCTCTCTCTCTCTCTCTCTCTCTCTCTCTCTCTCTCTCTCTCTCTCTCTCTCTCGCTCTCTCTCTCTCTCTCTCTCTCTCTCTCTCTCTCTCTCTCTCTCTCTCTGTGACACACAGCATACAAATGACAGCATCAATGGATTCTACTCACTAATAGACACACACAGTCTTGCAAGTGCACTTGTGCGTGCACGCGCACACACACACACACACACACACACACACACACACACACACACACACACACACACACACACACACACACACACACACACACACACACACACACACACACACAGGTGTAAACTGACACACGGCAAGCACTCACAATTACAGCAGTGTGTAGCAGCGTTAGAAAAGTTGTATTTGCCTCCACTAATTCAACTATAATGCTTTCAATCAGATTGAAGTGTCATTGCCAATGACACGCACAGATCTGACGCACGCAAGCATCGCACACACACACACACACACACACACACACACACACACACACACACACACACACACACACACACACACACACACACACACACACACACACACACACACACAGATCTGTTCTACAGCCCTTCACTGTTTTTGCTGAGTCATCAGAGTTATGTCACAGCCTTTGTTATGTTACAGCAGTGTGTGTATGCGTGTGCGTGCGTGCATGTGTGTGAGTGTCCAGGCTAGCAGATGCTGTGTCAGTCTTAAGCACTGGTGTGTGCGTGTGTGTGTGTGTGTGTGTGTGTGTGTGTGTGTGTGGGTGTGTGTGTGTGTGTGTCCCTGCAGGCGGTGTCCCCTGGAGCCCTCCACTGTGGATGTCTTATTTATAGCCGCTACTGTACCTGCTTATTGTACTGCAGCACCTCACACACACTCTGGATCAAATACATACCACATTCACTGCTTTATACACACTATCATATTACCCAACTCCAGTGGAGGAAGAAGTACTCCAATTCATATGATTTTTTTCCTTAAGTAAAAGTAGCAATACCTCGGCTACAAGTAAAAGTCCTGTATACAAAAGTATTGGCTTCAAAATATATTTACAGCAAGTAAAAGTACTTAAATCTTTAAAAAAATATTCGCAGACCTACACTACTCTTGAGGTGTAGTGGAGTAGAAGTATAAAGTATCACAAAATACTACAAGTACAGTACATTACTTGAGTAAATGTACTTAGTTTTACTTTCCACCACCTAGCCCAGCTCTCCCGCCCGTAAATATTGTCTTTATATCGTGTTCACAGGACGGCGTTAGTGCAGCTATTTTCTTTTGGATAACGAGCGCTTGGTAGGTCAAAAAATAAATAGAGTCCTGCATACTCTGCACAATATGTACAACAACTCTATTCTGACAGCCTAGAGGTAAACCTGTACATTATAACGGCCAAATAACATGTAGGCTACTTAGTCTTTTTTTTTTATACGGCATGGTCTCATTTTCTCCCAACAGAGCTGTGACCCTGGATAACCCCCAGAGTCCATGAGGGGTTTCCAGGGGGGTCCCCAACAAAATGTGTTAATATAGCATAAAAATCAGTTTAACGACTTGAACTCGATATACATCGGCTATTTAAAAAAAAAAATCATAATAATTGGAATACTTTTGAAACATTTTAACTACACACATCTTGTATGGGGGTCCCTGGCACAAAATATTTTCAGATGAGGGTCCGTGACAAAATACATTAATTTGGGGGACATGAAAAAGTTTGAGAAGCACTGATGTACAAAGTCCCTGGTCTCTTGCTTTAGCGTGGTGCGGACAGAGAACAGAGCAGAAACCTTTTACCTCTTGTTATTTACCTTGCTAGGAAGTACTGTAGCAGCACTGCTGTTATTTCAAAGATAAGACCCATGAGTTACTGCAGGCAAACAGGGAGAACAGACACTTTAATTATTTATCGACTATACCCCCCCACCCCCTAGTCTCTCTCTCTCCCTCTCTCTCTCTCTCTCTCCCTCTCTCCCTTTCTCTCTAAAGGGCCATTCACACTGAGCACTATAACTATAACTATAAAAAATATAGTTTCAAAAATAGTTCTAAGTCAAGTGGATGCCAGAGTTCACACCAACTATAAAATAAATACAATGCTGAACGATATAGTTATAGTTATCTTTATAGTTATAGTAAGCAGTGTGAACGGCCCGTTACTTTGCTTAATTCTCTTGCAAAGCCGCTGTTTCTGTCCTCATGTTCTTCTCTCCATGTTTATGTTTTTAATACTCTAATACAGTTAGGTGACGTTATCACATTCACTGCTGCTGTTTAAAGGACACACGCCCTCTAGTGGCAGAAAATGACCTTCTGTTAATCAATAAGCGGTGACGTCATACAATACATATACTTGGGGAGGAGAATCTACTCAGATACACAGTGCTGGACAAAGTACTCAACCCAGTGCTTGAGAGTCAAAGTACAGATACTCCCGGTCAAATTACTCCACTACCAGGGGAAGTTACTCTGTCAAATTTGTACTTGAGTTAAAGTACTGGAGTAGCCTGATTATCTGACTGAAGCTAGAGAAGCAGTCCACGTGAGTGGACGGATCTATATGATCTGGAGCCAGGCTGGTACAGGATTACTTTAAAAACTACTTACAAAAACAAAATCAATAATATTGAAAAGCTCACAAGGCGTCGCATATAGTGAGGCATTGTGAGTACATAAGTCAGGCTTCAGTGGTCAAGCAGCCAGGTTACACACATGAAAGCTTTGGGTGAAAATGTCAACGCTTTTCACCACTTAAACCCCAGCATCCATTTTCTGGGGGGAACATTAGCCAAAAATAGCAGATTAGATCGGCTATTCTTGGCGAAGAGATCTTATGTTGCGCGCCACCTTATCCCTTATGCCTACACTTTTTATGCATTTTTTTTTTACTATTTTGAAATACATTTTAAAATAGTCGATCAACGAGCTCACAACGTGTGATCAGCTATTCGAACCATTTTAAAATGTTTTTCAAAATGGTAAAAAATACCCCCAAAAATTGGCATAAGGGACTTGACCGTTTGCTCTGTACTTGGTCTGCTCTTTCTCTTGGTCTGCTCCCTCTACACACACTCTCCGAAAATAGCCGATCTACAAGCTCATTAGGGGAAAATAGCAAATATGCGATCTCACAGCGCCTCGCGCTGCGAGCCGTTGTGAGCTTGTAGATTTGCTATTTTCGGCTAATGATTCCCATCACACAAAGATTTGGCGGATCCTTTCTGTAGTCACTCTGAGGACCCCCTAGGGGTCACGGACCCCCTGTTGAAGACCCCCCGGTTTAAACGGCTGAGTGAGTTCCAGGAGCGGCAGTGTTTTTAATCACATTACCTACATTAGGTAGAAACATGATCGTTCAGACTAGAAGCTTGTTTCTCACTTTGCTGCCAGCTAACTGGAATCATACCCAGCTAAACACTGAAACATATCTCTAATGTATCACCACTGTTAGGATGATGATATACACAGTTAGGAAGGAAATTATCGGTGATGGTGTATTGCGAGAAGTGTAAAGAAAAGTGCTTTTTTTCTCAGAAGAGGAAAGAATATTCTAAAAGGTCTTATCTTTGTTGCCTGAGAACAATGTCTGTGTATATTGTTATATTAGCATAGGAACAGATTTGACATTTGGTATGTATCTGAGTTTAATATGTTTGACATGTGGTTATAATTGATTAGGAACAATATTGTCTTGTGTCATTTGGAGGCGAGTACACCGTACACGTGCATAATTAGCGGTGACATGAGGTTTCATTTATCAGATGTCTATTTCCTATAAATACCGTAACACCACTGATTGCATCACGTCAACAAGAGAGGGAGGCACGTTGAGCAATGCACTAATGTGTTGTTGCTGTCGGGCAGAAACCTTCTATCTCTGTGTTTTGACTTTTTGTGTTTTTTCGTAAATGAATGCCCTTCTTCATCATACTACAGTGTCACACAAAATTAGCAAAAACAGTGATGCACTGTGAACTTGTATACATGTGTGCTATTTTTGGATTATTATTATTTTTAAGCCAGGGAAAGTAAAAGTGGTTAAGTGTGTCTGTGGGTTTCATGAATATTGATGAACAGTGCCCAAATGAAAAGTATTAACAAGAGCCTGTGACTAAATAATAACTACATTAGATCCACTGGAAAACATTTTTTATTATTATAATTTTTTTTACATTTCCTGAAAAGTAACACTTTTGGACATACAGTACAAGGTTTCCACCCGACAGTGAGGATGTAAGAAACAGAACAGAATTCATGCAACAAGCAGTGACACTGCTAACGCGGAATAAAAGTCATATGAATATTTAATATGACTTCAGATGTCTTCTCGTTCCATGACGGGTAGTGAATACCGTTTGATGTTAAATGTAAGGATGTATTCCCTCTGAACAAAATGTAAGCATTCCACGCGTTGCTAAATTCATCTCCATAAATTACCCAAGATATCCATTGTGTGTGTGTGTGTGTGTGTGTGTGTGTGTGTGTGTGTGTGTGTGTGTGTGTGTGTGTGTGTGTGTGTGTGTGTGTGTGTGTGTGTGTGTGTGTGTGTGTGTGTGTGTGTGTGTGTGTGTGTGTGTGTGTGTGTGTGTGTGTGTGTGTGTGCGCGCGCGCGCGTGCGTGTGCGTGCATTAGCATAAGAATTGCTGATGCAACAGCACAAGTCCCCCAAGCGCAAAGCTCGGCATGATCAGCCGTGGCTAGGATCACACATCAAGACACACACGCACGCACATACAGTACGTGCGCACACACACACACACACAAATGCCCACGCACGCACACCCACACCCACAGGGAGAGAGAGAGAGAGGGAATGGGGTGCTAGTTTTGCTATCACCTGTGTAAATATGGAAGTGGAAAGATGTATTTAATATTTATAGAATGGGTGTACAGTCTTGTAAGTTTCATTGCCTTGGGGGATGACCAACCAAAGTTCAGCAGAGGCAGCAGATGTAGGATCTGTAACACTTTTTCAATTAAAATTCAAAAAATAATTAAACCATATTAAAAAAAAAGCTGTTTAACACCGTTAAATATGCAGCGCAATCCCCATCCTGCTCCAATCTGCACAAATTATTAGGAAAATAAGCAGATGATGATTAGGTTTTAGTCGTGATATGGCTGTGTAATAGACCAAATAACAGGTCTCTGCTTACAAAAGGGAACTGAGATAGGAACTGCAGTACAGGCTGAGACTGGGCCAATTTCACAATAAACAGTTAAATGATATTTTCATCCAACTTACATCAGGATAGACATTACAATAAACCAATTCTAAAGAGTACAACGTCGCTGTTGAGCAGAAACCTCTTATCTCCACATTTTTTGTGTTTTTTCATAAATGAATGCCCTATTTGATCATACAGCATTCCACAAAAGTATCAAAACTTTTGCTTTTTTTTTATTTGAATCCTGAAAAGTATCAGTATTGGGCATATGAGGTTTCCACCCGACAGAGACGAGGAGCACCATTCTAACCCCACATTAAACAATTGTTGCTGTTGGGGGGAAACCTATGTCCAAAACCTTTACCTTTCCAACCCGCTCTCACTCCCAAGGTGTCACATTTTGTCAGTAGTAGCCCTGACACGTCAAGTTTTAACATGACGGGAGCCATGGCGACGACGCATGTTGACAAAACTATGCCTAAACCTTAATCCTAACCCTAACCTCACAAAAATATACCTAACCCTAACCCGGTCCCTAACCTCACGAAAACTGTGCTGAGAGAAAAACAAATCTAGAGAGAAAAATAAAAATGCACCCACAGCGGGATTCGATCACAGGAGGTTGCACCTTCTAGGCAAGTGCTGCTACCATGTAAGCCGTTGAGACAGCTAACTATCCTACTATAATTCTAGTAACCTCTGTCTGTCTGTCTGTCTGTCTGTAGTGGTAGGTGAAGCTACCCGGTTCTCCTCAGTGGCTGGACCAATTGCTCTGATTTTGCACACATTGACCATTACCATCTGAACTTAACTGTGAAGCCCGTTTTTCAATTTCATCAAATCTCAGCTTCTTATTAGCGTTTATGTGTCAAACAATGTCGCCTCCCGGGTTGCCAGATCATGTGCGCATATCCCCCCACGGATGCGTCGACCGGGTATGGTCTAGTTCTATTGATTCGGATAGTACTTGAAGCTCCAATACGTGCGTTTTAGTGTTTGTAGTCCTATAGTGACACATTAGGGAGTGAAAATGACAGAGTGGCAATAACTGACGCCTATGTGTGAGAATGTGTTGACCTTTCAGGAAATGTAAAAAAAACTAAACCTGTCTTCCAATGGATCCAGTGTAGTTATTATTTATATAATCATAATGCTCTTGTTAAGACTTGTCATTGGTTAGATATTTATAAAACACACCGACAGACTTAACTATTTTCAACCTGGTGTCCCTATTTTGGGCAAAGGCAAAAAACTTTCAAGAATTTTCCCAAAATAGCTAAAAAAGGAGATCTACATGCTCACAACGCAACACCACTCTCTCTCTTATGACAAAGTATAAAATAGGTTGTTAATATACAAAAAAGAAAAAAACTTGATGATTGCAGATGGAATATGGTAGGCTATTGTAAGTAAGGATTGTGTGTGGGAAGAGTAAGAAATAATAACACCATTTTTCTTGGTGAAAAGCAGTATTTCAGAGGACAATCCATAACAGGCTTGTACTGTATGATTCTCATCTTGTTATTTAGTTGATAAATCTAAGTCAGTGTGTTCTATAAGTTTGTCCACCCAGGCTCCCCTGGTGTTTCTCTGCCCATCAATATTTCATCCAGTCAGCTCCAGTTCTGACGCTCAAAGCTTCATTGGCCTCATTCAATAGCCCTGCCTGTCACTTCATGCTTCCCTCGATGGTTATTGCATAAGATCCAAACCAAAACAAAAGATGGTTCAACTGGGTGCTAATGACAGAATTGCACTCCTTCACAGGCACAATATTAGCTTGACTTTATTAAAGCACTTTGTTTTACATGGAGGCTTATGCTGCAGACAACAAATAACACTAGGGGCTGCAACTATATCCATTATTTTCTTAGTGATTATTCTATTGATTACTTTTTCAATAATTAATGGAATAATCAATAGGGCCGTTTAGAAAATATATAGAAATGCATTGATCAATTATCTAAGCCCTATTTTAAACTGGTCGGTGTGCAAAGACGAAAGAGAAAATGGCAAATGTACAAACTCATAAAGCGTTGCTTCGTGATGCATTGTGAGCTTGTAGATCTGCTATTTTCACTATTATAGTTTTTTTAGGGGAAACGTTCTGCCTAAAATGACATGCCCAAAATAGGGGTTGATTATTAATCAATTATTGTATTTTATTATCGATTATCTTTCATAATCAGTTTGAACTGTTGCACCCTTAAACAACACGCAGCATGTGTGGGCCCATTTAAAAGATCTGCCCATAACTTCTCCATGTAGAACACTCACTCTTACAAAGAACTAAAGTAGGTCATTGAAGGAGAATTACGCCCCCCCCCCCCCCCATTATTCCTGAATAAATTGATTTCAAAAGCAGCTTTGAATAGAATACTGTAGATTGGCATTGTTAAAAAACAACAACGATTAGCCTGCTCAACAATTTGAAATGTGTTTTGTGTCACAAGAACTTTGATATAATTTGGATCCTCATACACAGTGTTAATTTGACACTGCAAGCATCAGAAAACAGAATTGTGTTTCTCATAAAAGACAGCGAAAGAATGAATACATACACACTCTTAAAACCAGAGGTCTTCAACTGGGGGTCCGGGACCCCTAGGGGGTCCTCAAGAGTTACTACAGGGGTTCCGCCAAGTCTTTGTGCGGTGGGGAACATTAGCCGAAAATAGCAGATCTACAAGCTCACAACGCCTCGCGCTGCGAGGCGTTGTGAGCTTGTAGATCGGCTATTTTCGGAGAGTCGGTGTCGAGGGAAAAAGAGCAGACCAAGTACAGAGCCAACGGTCAAGTTGACTAAATATTGAGGGTTTAAAGGTTAACTATCTGAAAATACACATTAACATGAATCCAGCTATCTATGAAATACATAAAGTTTAATCTGCAACACAATTTTATACAATATGTAGTGGGGGTCCCTGCTTCATCTCTCCCTCTCAGCTAAGGGGTCCTTGGCCTGAAAAACGTTGAAGACCCCTGCTTGAAACCATTAACTGTGTGTGTACAGTAGCTGGGTCAGTGTGCCGTCAGTGAGGACAGCATGTTGAGGAATTGCAGATGAGGTTTTAGTCACTGTTATGCACAGCAGCTTACATGAAATGAGCAACTGTTGACTGTGACAGGATATGGTCGCTGTCAGGCAGAAACCTTGTATCTCCATATAGGTTTTTTTTGTTCTAAATGAATGCCCCTGCTTTGTCATACTACAGTGTCACAGAAAAGCAGCAGAAATAGCCAATCTACATCTATTTTTGTTATTTATTTTAACAAGAGCTTGTGACTAAATAACACTACATTGGATCAGTTCCTGAAAAGTAACAGAACAAGGTTTCCACTGGACAGTGAGGATATCGACTCTGTCGGGTGGAAACCTCCAAAGCAAAAGCAGCAGATCTACAAGCTCAAAGCGAGTCGCTTTGCGCCGCGCTTCGAGCTTGTGGATCGGCTACTTTTGATGTTTTTGTGTGACGCTGTAGCATGATCAAGTAGGGCGTTAATTTACGGGGGGAAAAAAGAAAAAGAGATAAGAGGTTTCTGCCCGACAGCAACAATATACAGTTTGGCTTGTTGATGGACACCAGCAGTCGCTGGGATTAGCTCTTTTTAGCCCTGCCAGCAGCGGGGCGCTAACCATGCCAATGTACTGTAGGTCGCACTGGTGGGAAAAGTACTCAGGTTTTTTACTTAAGTAAAGCAATGTCACTATGTGGAATACTCTGTTACACAAGTAAAACGCCTGTATTTAAAATATATGCATCAAAATATACTTTCACTACAAAAGTAAAAAATACTTTTTTCAATTCTTTCACAATTTTTCAAACTTTTTTTTTCCTTTGAAAATAGCAGAAATACAAGCCAGCTGTGAGCTTGTAGATCGCTTATTTTCGAATAGTCAAACTATAAAATAGGGCTTAATTGGTTGATGTATGTTTTGTAATAATAATCTAAATCTACAAAGTAACTAAAGCTGTCAAATACTTGCAGTGGAGTAAAAAGTACAACATTTGCCTCTGAGATGTAGTGGAGTAGAAGTATAAAGTATTGAAAAGTGGAAATACTGAAGTAAAGTTAAAGTAGGTCGGCCTGTACATCCGTCCAAGATATCTTTAAAACGGCTACCCGGAGAATGACTCCTACTGATTTTTGGTGACCCCTTGGTCTTTCCTCCCATTAGAACAAAAGCACCTGCACACAAGATATCTCCAAAAGTCATGGCATGGGCACTTTGCCACGAAATTTGGCCTGGCACGACCACAGCCTTGTTTTGCGTTTGTATTTTAAATGAATGTTATTTATTCCGTATCCTCTGGGCCTCTGCCAAGCAACAATCATAAACCAAAACATTTCATTTCATTACACACTTTGTCCTTTGCGGTTCTTTCGTCCTAATTGGAAATCATCACTCCAGTGGTGGACATAGTAATCAACCCCAGTACCTGAGTCAAAATATTACTCTCACTACAACTACTCACTACGCAATTACTCGAGTGAAAGTTGCTCTGTCAAATTACAGGAGCACTTGCTTCTAAAAATACTTAGGTATTCAAAAGTACAAACTTTTAGCTCACAATGCATCACGATGCAACACATTGTGAGCTACTGTATGGTTAATTCATAATGTGATTTTTTCCCCCCTTCCTAGAAATGTAACATAGTCAAAAGTACAATATTTGTCTTGTAGTGGAGTGAGAGTACTTAGTTACTGTCCACCACCGCATCACTCCTCTGCTAACTGCACCGTATGTCCTGCATGTATATATGTCCTGCATGGTTATGATCCCCTTAAGGACCTTGATAGGAATACAGGCCCCGGGCACTTTCACTGTAACTAGTCCACTCAGCATGGCATTTAAACACATTACATAATGGAACGGACGGCGGTCTGTGTGCTAGGAAAACACACACACACACACACGCACACACGCACGCACGCACGCACGCACGCACGCACACACACACACACACACACGCACATGCGCGCGCGCGCACACGCAAAGTCGGCTGGGAAAATATGCAAACTGTGTAACATTTATAATTCATAGACAAGCGAAGGAAAGGCACACCATCGGCTCCATGTCATTTCATGATAAGGCTTCTTGGAAGGATGGAGATTGCCTCTGCAAATAAATATGTGCCACTTTTTCACTTACTGGTTCTGAGCCGGGGCAAAGACGGCCCTTTTGTTTCCCGTCAACGAGACATGAGCAAACGAGTTTGAGTAAACAATCATGGAGAGCACGTTTTCCGTCTCTTTGTTGCATTCAGGAGCCCTGTTGGGTTTAAGCCATTAAGACCTGGAACTGTGTCATTTTTAGATTTGAGCTAAAAAAAGCATTATTTTACACTTTGGGCTATTCAAAAATAGCAGATCTACAAGCTCGTAGCGCGGCACCGAGTGCCGCGCTACGAGCTTGTAGATCTGCTATTTTTGAAATATCGTGAAAATGTGTGCAAATCTTTGAATAGATATATTTTTAAAGCGAACATTTTTAACTCAAATCTTTGCTTCTGGGGGGTCCCTGGAACAACATATTTTGATGGGGGTCCGTGGCCAAATACAGATCATTTTGGGGGTCCTTGACATGAAAAAGATTGAACACCACTGATATAGAAACATAGGTTTTTCAGAATACTGTTGAGATTTAGGAGACATGTAGAATCGGCTTCAGGTCTCAATGGGTTAAAACCAATGCATTACAAATCTGTGTTATTATTATATGGAATACACAGACACGCGCGCACGCAAGCATGCGCACGCACACATTATGTACTGCAAAAATTGCACCATCTCACGCTCTCTTTCTCTGTCCTTATCTTTCCTTCCCACCCTCTCTCTCTCCCTCCCTCCATCCCTCTCTCTCTATTTCTATATAATTTAGCTGGGGACCCCCCTGGAACCCCCCCAAGGACCCCTGGGAGTCCCCGGACCCCACTGTGAGAACCACTGGTCTAATGAACAGTACAGTACTTGCTGTGTCTTTATGACAGGCATCTGCCACTCATAGAGATTAGATAAGCAAGAGTCACCATTCAGAGAGCATGGGAAAGTCAAAGCAGTGATATCATGTTACCTTCTGAAGGCTCCGTCGCCGTTTTAGTGGAAATCACATTATGACACACACGTGCACGTGCGCGCGCACACACCAAGGGCCCCAGCATCTCAGCATTCATTCCCCGCCCCCCCGCTCTGGTCCCAACCAATAGCATTCATTTCCGTGCGCATAGGAGATGACGCAATATGGAAAGGTGGCGGATTTGAAATCATTGACGGTCTGTAGAGTCTGGGGGCGTAACTTTGTTTCTTTTTATAGTCTATGGCACGCGCGCACACACACACACACAGACACAGACACAGACACACACACACACACACACACACACACACACACACACACACACACACACACACACACACACACACACACACACACACACACACTATACCGAAGTACAATTATGAGGTATGTTTACTTTAGTGGAGTATTTCCAATTTACAGCACTTTTACTTCTACTCCACTACATTTCAGACGCAAATATTGTACTTTTACTCCACAAAACATACATTAACCACTTTAGCCCTATGTTATACCTAGGCTATTTGAAAATAGACGATCTACAAGCTCACAACTCTATTTTCAAACATTTGAGTACTTTTACTTTTGGTACTTTAAGTACATTTTGATACCAATACTTTGGTACTTTTACTCAAGTACATTTTTAATTCCGGACTTTTACTTGTAACAAACTACTTCTACATTGCAGCATTGATACTTTTACTTGAGTAAAACATCTGAGTACTTTTTCCACCACTGCTGTCACCATGTATATCATTATGGACGGTCTGTGAACGGAGTCCGAGTGACCGAGTCTGTTACATTCCTCATTGAGTTATAGTGGGAAAGCGGTGACACGGCGTGAGTGGATGTGTGCCTCTGTGTGTGCAGATGCTAGTGTGCATCATACCATGTGTCTGTGTCACACACAGTCACATCCTCTGTTTTTCATTTAACCCATTAAGACCTGAGGCGATTCTTAAAAAAAAATCTAAATCCTAACAGTTTTTGGAAAAAATAAAATAAAAAAATATTTTTTTCAAGATTTTTCAAAAATAGCAGATCTACAAGCTCATAGCGTGGCACTCGGTGCCGCGCTATGAGCTTGTATATCTGCTATTTTTGAATAGCCAAAGACATCTAAAGTGACACAGATGCGTTCCAGGTCTTCAAGGGTTAACTCCAAGAGTCAACACCAGTTACACACTCCACTAGCAGTTACACTACAGTTAAACTCTAAGTTAAACTGGCACTCGGGATTTAGATATACAGTATATACTAGATACGCTTGTGATGGCTACCATCCACCCACAAGACAATTTTAATATACTGTAGGTTTCTATATATATGAAGAGTTTATGTGTGTGAGCACATTTTGTGATTTAGTTTAATTTAATATACAGAATATGTATGAGTTGGATTTTTTATGCCATGTCTGTGTACTTACAGTACGTATGTACTTACAGTATGTGTGTGCGTGTAGACATAGCTGGTTGAATGTACACACGCACACACACACACACGCGCGCGTGTGCACGCGGACACAAAAAACTAGGCCAAGCATAGCTCCGTATGCGGCCCTGAACCAAGAGAAGAGAAGTCTCATAATTAAATTGTGTATTAAACCTTTAAGTGACATTTTATTTCGGGCTCAAAACCATAAGGCGGAAATGTTTTATTACTAGCGCACGGAAGGGAATTAAGAAAACAAGGTTGAAATGAAAAACACGAGCAAGCCCTCAGAAAGCTTCTGAAAAGAAAGGTTGCAAATTCTTCCTTATGAATTATGTATACATAGCTGTAAGTAGTCATATGGGGATACAAGTAACTCTCAACTCGCTATCTCCGTATCTCTCTCTCTCTCTCTCTCTCGCTGCACTTTGCTTAACACATTAAAAATCAATGCATAGCGTCCTTTAGTGCATTGCTAGAATTTCATTTCAACGTGATATAGACCCCCGTTTAAAAAAGAAACTTCACACCAACCCTTATGTTGGTGTGATAACCCCAAAAATATGCAAATGATGGCCAAAATCCTTGTAATTGACACTTTTCCAGACTAGAACTTCTATGCTTCTCTGGCAGATATACATATTTATTTTGTGGGAGTCTACCCCACCAACATGGATAATATGGTCTCTCATGTGCACACAACTGTGTGAGAGACAGAAAAGAAACAGGCTTATACGTGTTGAATCCGGGAAAGCATCTCTGTCATTTTAATTTCTTTGGCTATTCAAAAATAGCAGATATACAAGCTCATAGCGCTGCACCGAGTGCCGCGCTATGAGCTTGTAGATCTGCTATCTTTGAAAAATCGCTCTCAGTGACACATTTGTCAAATATTTTGTTCCAGGGACCCCCCAGAAGCAAAGCTGTTTGCTTAAAAATATATATATTCAAAGATTTGCACAAATGTTCAAGATTTTTCAAAAATAGCAGATCTACAAGCTTGTAGATCTGCTATTTTTGAATAGCCATAACCCTCCTTCGGGGAGGGGGGGGGGGGGGTCCAAGGGGGTCTAAATCATCTAAACCATCTAAATCATTGGTAACTCTCGAGAACAAATTGGACAAATGGAACCTTTGGTTCCATTTGTCCAACCATTTTTACACTCTCAGAGTTATGGGGGTCCATGGCCTAGTAAATAACCTATGATTAGTACTGTAAATAGCCTATAATGCATAGGGGTCCTTGAAATGAAAAAGTTTGAGAATCACCTGATGTAGTTAGTGCAACAGGATATTACAGAATATAGGCTACATTTAGACTTTAGACAATGATAAACAGTTTCTCTCTCTCGCTTGCTCGCTCACTCTCTCTCTCTCACACGCACACACACACGCACACACTTACGCGCGTGGTCACACCTTGATCCTCTGGAGTATTTCCTGCCAAGCATGACTTTCATTTAGTTAGCCAGAGAGAGAAGCCTAATTAATTCAAATCACAGAGGAGAGCAGCATTACTAAAAATACCATTAGCAGCAGCACCACTCCAGCTGACTCAAAATGTCACTTCTTGATCACACATAGCCTACAAGCATTCAGTATATGCACACGGGCACGCGCACACATGCACGCACACACATGCACGCACGTGTGCACACACACACACACACACACACACACACACACACACACACACACACACACACACACACACACACACACACACACACACACACACACTCTATAAGGGAGCGATGGAATTAGCAATTACAAAATAATTTTCTTGCAGAAACATTGTATCTCCATAATTCAACTTTTTATGATGTTTTTGGTAGATGAGATGAATGCCCTACTTCGTCATACAAGTGTGTCACACAAAAATTGTGAAAATAGCTGATCTACAAGCTCGTAGATCTGCTGTAGATCTGCTATTTTCAGTATTTTAATAAAAATAAAAAAAATAATCAAGGAACAGATTTGGACATACAGCGCGAGGTTTACACCCGACAGCGACGACACACGCACACGCGCACGCACACGCGCACGCACACACACACATAAGGGAGCGAGAGAATTAGCAATTACACACAATCATTTAAAGGTATGCTGACATGATTAGGGTCACCTCTCTCCGCGAGATATAACAAAAAAAAAAAAAACCTGCTCCATCCAGAACAGCGAATGAATGCATTAGCCAGTCTTGTTGAAAACGGCACAATCTCTCTGATTAACATGAAAGGAGGTCTTTTTTTTATTAACTGTAGCATTGTGACTGGCCCTCGACATTCTGCACAGCTGTGTTGACATCATAGGAACCAGATGCTGAGCGCTGAGTGAATGAAGCGAGCTTATTTCATCACCGAGAGCTGAAGCCCAGCGGGTTCCCAAGTGTGTGTTCAATGCGTCCCTGTGGCGTTTGCACAGGTTGAAATGTGCATACTTATAGTTTATTAACCCATTGAGACTGGGAACGGGTCTGTGTCATTTTTAGATTTCTTTGGCTATTCAAAAATAGCAGATCTAGTACAAGCTCATAGCGCGGCACTCGAAAAAAAATGAACATTTGTGCAAATCTTTGAATATATATATATTTTTTAAGCGTTAGGATTCAGGGAAAACATTTTTTTAATCGGCCTCAGGTCTTAATGGGTTAAGTATGGTTTTCCTATTCATCTCATATTTATTTTTGCATGGTTTTAAAGAATACCGTGACGTTTTTATTTACGTTATAATTTTTTTTATATTCATGTTTTGTTATCAATACAATCTTAATGTTTATATACCAATGAATTGGGGGCCCGCTTGCAATATCCTCACGGCCTAATCACTATACCCGACAACATACAGTAATCTCTCTCTCAAATCTCTGTATCTCTTCCTCTCTCTCTCTCCTTCCTACTGCACCCCCCTCCTCCCTCCCGCCCTCCCTCATTCCATCCTCCTCTGACTCTCCAGGAGACTGTCAGACTAAATATAATATTCACTTCATAAATGAATATGGAACAGCAGTGCTGCTGCTGCTGCAGTGCCCAAAAATACTCAGGCCACCTGGGGCAGCGCTGAGCGCCTCTGTTCCACCATGACTCCCTCCTCCTCCTCCTGCAGTGAAGAAGCCATGCAAAAAAAGCTGCAAGCGTGTTGGAAATGTTTTCATTTGCTTGTATTTTTTACCAATTGGGCTTTTTGACGAATTGACCATTCCTTTTTTATTATAATGTTTTACTAAACATTATAAAATAGTGAAAATAGACGACCTACAAGCGTTGCTCATTGTATTTTCACTACTTTTGTGTGACACTCTTGTGTGATGAAGTAGGGCATTCATTTACGAAAAAACGCAAAAAAGTTCAAATGGAGATGAGACGATGAAATGCAAGCGTAAAATCCAGAGCACTGATTTAAAACTGGACCCTTAAGGTTTTCACACTCTCAGTTAACATTATTATTATTTATTTACTATTTACTACGCAGATGACATCTGATCGGATACAGCAGAGAAATGAAGGGAACTGCTGTTGTGTATTTTTAGGGCATTATAGCCATAATACGTACAGTACATGCCCCTGGGCTGAGGATTTAAAGCAGTCACTTAGTCGAAAAGTGGGTTGTCCATTGAATCAGTTTTATTCCATTCGGACATGGCTAACCGCAGCAAGTCAATAACGGCGCGCTGTCTCTCACCAAAACAAAACAATGGTATAAGCATCCCTCCTCCTTCCCTTGTCAGTCAATCACAAGCAAGCTTTTTAAGAACAAAGGCTTGGGCCAGCCCTAAACACACAATGGATTCACGTCTGCCCCCTTCACAGAAGATATTGTCATATATGTCAATCTTTCCTTTAATACTATATAAGATATCATGTGCTCATGTTTGAAATGTTACCACACTACTACTGGCAGTATAAATGAAGTGCAGGAAGATAGGCCTCAAGCTAAATGCCAATAAAACAAAAGTACTGACAGCTAACGTTGCCACTGCGGACGGGACGGTGCTCGAGGCAGTTCGAGGACTTCAAATATCTCGGGGCCTGGACTGCTTCAACGGAACAGGACCTGAGGGTCCGGAGGTCCGGAGGGCACATGGGAGAAGACCTCAAGAGGCGGTTGTTGGTAGCTACAGTGGAGTCTGTACTGCTGGGGTCAAGACATGGACCCTCACAGCACAACAGGAAAGGGCACTAGGTGTCACATGGACGGACCACATCCAAAACGTGGTCCTCTACGGGGACCTACCATGGGTCACAGACAAAGTCAAAGAGAGAAGGATGAGGCTGGCAGGGCACTGCGTCAGGCACCCGGAGCTAGTGGCATCGCATTCTTGAGTGGTGCCAACCACTCCTACATTTGACTTTGTCCGTGTGTCCGTATGTCCGTATGGCCGTCCGTATGTTTGAGCACGGCTGATTGGTCAAGCTTCACGTGACACGTGACAATATGTTGTCACGTGTCACGTGACAACATATTGTTGCTGATTGCAACACAAGGATGCAACCAGTTACACTTTCAAAGGCACCACTCTCTTGGGTGTGATTCACTGGGTGTGATTTTTAGCGGCGCTAGCCGCTCTATACCTGACTTTGTCCGTGTGCGTCAACAAAGTGATTGGTCAAGCTTCACGTGACACATGGCTATAAACACATATCGATGACAAAATGTATCAAAGGCGCCGCTACCTTCACACAGGGTGTGATTTTTTATTCTTTACATGAATGTGTTCTACTCTGACTGTCACGTCATATTCTGGTGTCTTGACGCATTGTAATAGCATGGTATATTATGGGAAGTCATGCCATGTTATGTTATTTTATGCCAAACACACAGCAAGTAAAGATAATTAAACAGCATTCTAAACTATTTCAAAGCCCTCAAAACAATTCCACCCTTGTGTGGCTTAACGTTGCCTGCCGCAGTTCACAAATCCCCTTCCAAAGATTCCCTCCCAAATTAGCCACTGGGGAGAAGATAGATTTACACAGGCCTCTGGAGGGGCAGCTATTAAGAGGGGTCCTGGCTTTGTAGGCCCACAGGTAATGACTACAGGAAACAGGAGCCACTTTGAAAGGTAGCATACCGGAGCTAATCAGATCACACTGTCAAACAGCTATTGTCCTGCTCTGACATTCTACCACTGCCTTCCCTCACTAATGGAGTTTTTTTTACACATGGGAAGACCGAGGGACGAGAGAGAGAGAGAGAGAGAAAGTGAAGGAGGAGGGGGGAGAGAGAGAGAATGGGAGACAGAGAATGTGAAAGATGAAATGAATGAGTGAGCATGCAAATAAGACAGAGATAGAGAGAGAGAGAGAGAGAGAGAGAGAGAGAGAGAGACTGGGTTTGTTACTTTTTGGGGTGTTTTTGTTACATTAATTTGGTTAATTTGGTTAATTCGGTACAAAAAATGTACTCCATGAAGTGTAGATGTCAGAGGTTTCTTCTTCTTTTTTCTTCATCCCAAAAGTGGGAGGGATATCCCTCACCCCAATGGAACTGAGTATGTCCAAACCCCCCCCCCCCCCGCGTCCCTGGATGGATGGATGGATGGATAGGGGGGGGGTGCAATGTGTGGACGATACTGGGCTTGAAATTCAAGCCCAGTTAAACATCAGGACTTGCAGCAGAGCTGTTACGGCTCTATAAAACCCTCTGGTCGTGTGGCAGGATGTGATTGTGTGTTCAAGTGAGCAGGATCTGACTGAAGTGTTATCGATTAGCCTCCATCGCCTTAACCACTTAAGCCCTTGTTTTATACTTCCCCGCGTGACGGTGTCCCGCGGCGAAATGCGGCGCGTCGTGGGCTTGTCTATCGACTATTTTAGATATTTTTTTTAAAGTCTGTGAATCACATTTTGGCCTATAACGGCATTACCATAGGGATGCTACTGTTAAAAGTGGTTAACCCATTCAAACCGGGAACGCATCTACATAATCTTCTAAATCCTAACAGTTTTCTGAAAACCATATTTTGTTATAATATCAGTGGTTCTCAAACTTTTTCATGTCAAGGACCCCCAAAATGACATGTATTTGGTCGCGGACCCCCATCTCAAAATATTTTGTTCCAGGAACCCCCCAGATGCAAAGATTTGAGTTACAAATGTTCGCTTTAAAAATATAAATATTCAAAGATTAGCAAAATGTTTCATGATTTAAAGAAAAAATAGCCAAAGTATAAAATAATGGCTATAGCTAAAATCGAAAATGACACAGATGCGTTCCCCTGGATTGAGTGGGTTAATAGACAACGTGTGCACGTGTGTTTGCACTGTGCTTCTGTCCAGACTCCATCCAAATGTTGATGTGCAGCCAGGCATGTGCATGAGTTCACACCTACTCATGCAGATAGCCTACTTAGGCAAAGATGTGTGCACAGACACAGGCACATGATCGTGTACTCTAACACTTTCAGTACACAGAGGAGGTCATCTGCATCTGTCAAGCTACTGTACACACCTACTCACTCACTGTTAGACAGGGTATAAGGTATCCATAGTTACTATGTTGTTCTACTGTATTACAAACTTTAGACAGGATATAGACTATAGACAGGGTGTGAGTTATCAATAGTTGCTGTGTTCTCTGTAGTATAGACTACATTTAGACAGGGTATACGATATCAATAGAACACCGTGTTGTAAAGCAATGTTTCATGAAGCTGTCAGCACCAGCAGATGATATTGTCGTTGTGAGACTAGTAAACACATGTGAGCATCTTGAAATCTTCCGAGTCTTGTGTTTGACCTCAGTGTTGCTCCTAGACCTGTGCTTTTTCTAATTTCACATGCAAAGGCATACAGTGTACAACATTGGTTCTCAAAGTGGGGTCCTTGAGGGAGTCCCCAGCTAAATTAAACAGCATTAACCAAATGGACCCTATCTAACATTGATTTCACAATATAAATGTGAGATAGAAATGCCATTAAATGGGGGTCCGTAGCCTAATGCATGTCAAACTGGGGGTCCTTGAAATTAAAATGGTTGAAAATCACTGCTAGAGCCGTAAAAATCTTCTCTTATGGCATATCTTTTCAAATGGGGGTCCGCAGGCTAATAAGTGTCAATTTGGGGGTCCTACACATGAAAACGTTTGAGAACCACTCGTGTACAGCATAAACAATGTCTATATATTTTGTCAACACATGTCATGATATTACAGTACTGTATGTGTGTTGACAAAGTATGTTTACTGTACAGTATGTATGTATGTATGTATATAATATATAGGCTATGCTGTATCCTGCATGCCTTTAAAACAGCCTGGAGTCTCTATTTTCGTCATGTCATTATAGGCAAACTCGTTCTAAACTTTTGTGAAAACGTTTTGCATCATCGTTGTTTTCACTATTCACTATACGAAGATTCCAACGAAGTATAGGGCTTAAGTGGTTAAGAAATGTTGCTGTATTATTAAATCAAAGACAGGAGAAAATAGAAAGGAAGAAATAACGAGCACAGATAAATCCAGATAAGCACAGATCAAAGCTCTTTGAATTGTTAATATGGCAAATGGTGCAGACATATGTGCTGATAAAACATGCATGACCTTCAGTGTCTCAGCCCAGACTGTGAATCACAGATGCTCGGAGAATAAAAGCATAATACACAACAGTGTTTCAAATATTATGGGTCAGTATCAAAAAGCTGGGTTACGGGCAGATAAAAACCACAACAACAGCAGCCTGAAAGTTCCACAAGACATTCTGTTCTGTCATCATTAACTTGACATGCAGAAGATAGGCTCAATGAAATACTGAATGACAAAGAAAACAGCATATGGTATGTGCTGCTAGCCTGCACAATAGTCTAATAAAAAAATGAGTTTTGGGGCTGTTAAAAAAAAAAGGTATGAAAAACTGCTGATGTATAAAACAGTACTTCAATATGAGAAGCTGCAGGGAGGACTCGGTATTCTGACTGTGTGGCTCAGAGGGAAGCGCAGAGACAGAACCCAAAACGACAGGCATTAGTCGCACATTTCCCCCTTTACATATCATGTGACTGATAATAACATAATTGTTGAACGGCAGTGAACTGTCACTTACACATGGCTAAACAACTGTTTGAACGTCCGCTGAAATGCTTATTTATATGAATAGTGGTGCAGTGGGAACTAGAAGTCATATACAGCTTTCCCATACATATCATGCGACTGCTACGAGAGGGAGCTGACAGTTATATGTTAGTGTTATACTAAATGACTCCCATTGGTGCCAAAATGGAATGCCAGTTGCCCTATTTTCCCATGTAATATCATGCAGCCATGAGCATTGCAAGGGCTCTCCGTGCATTGCTGGCTAATTACACGGTGCCCACACCATAAACCAGTCATTATATGACATTGAATTTCTTTACTAAGTGATCATATAATCCGTTTTCTAAGTGTATAATAATTAAAAGGCATTATGTTATGCTCTGAATAGATCCCGGCTACACAACAATTCCCACTATGGCAGGTTTGGTACAGTACCGTATGTTGGATAGCTACAGTATAATCATGTTTGGAATAGTGAGACTGGCCATAAAATGAAAAAAAAAAAAGCCTTTGCGGTGGATTTTCTCTAAATACATAACTGTCAAGTGAATTGTCTTAATGGCCGTCAGTAGCGTTTTCCACAGCTCCTGTTAGCTGCATACTATCAGTATTATTTTCTACCCCTGCTGCTTTCTATGCATAACTTACCAGTCCGTTGGAAGCCTGTGCCCACATTTCACTTGGAAATGAGCCTTTTTGTTATTTTCGCAAAACACAGACGCCGGCTTTTTTATTTCACAGTAAAATCTGCAGCGTTAATTTATCCATTTGTAACCACAGTCTTAATGTCTACCGGCTTTGATTTTTGTTAGGTTACAGGCAAATTAAAGGTTCGAAATAATGCAAAACAATGTGCCCCTCTGATTGCAACCATGCACTTGGTGGGAGGAGAGAGCTAATCTTTTTTGCAGGGAATTAAAATGCGCAGATGTAACTCAAGAGACGGTATTTTGGGAAGTTGGACTAATCAAAGGGCTGATTCACTGAGGTCATTTTCTGGAACTTCATTCTAAAGACAGGCCATCTGGACGGCATGAATAACCTATGTTAACTAGAGAGACACACACACACACACACACACAGACACAGACACACACACACACACACACACACAGACACACACACACACACACACACACACACACACACACACACACACACACACACACACACACACACACACACACACACACACACACACACACACACACAGTCAAGATGTAAACTTTGTGCATTCACACAAAATTATAGGCATTCACATATCTGCACATGGACACACTCGAGAGCGTGTGCGCGCGCGCGCACACACACACACACACACACACACACACACACACACACACACACACACACACACACACACACACACACACACACACACACACAGACACAGACACATGCTCCAGCAGCTCACATGGAATGTAGTTTTGTAATAAGTGTTCCTTGTTTTTTGGGGGAGTGAAATGCAAACAGACGTGGCTTCACACAAACGGGCTGCTCATGACTGAAGGCTCTTCTGCACAAACTGAAACAATTTCACAACGTGTCCCTCTGGGGCCAAACTGAAGCCAAGAGCTATGAATAGCACTTGGAAATATACGCTCAC
This sequence comes from Gymnoscopelus microlampas, assembly GCF_963454915.1. Taxonomy (NCBI): domain Eukaryota; kingdom Metazoa; phylum Chordata; class Actinopteri; order Myctophiformes; family Myctophidae; genus Gymnoscopelus; species Gymnoscopelus microlampas. The sequence goes on from NC_139951.1 coordinate 17,386,903, forward strand.
TGTACGCAATGGAGAGCAAATTATCAACGGCTTAGCTTGACTCATACAGTATACTGTACTGTATATCGGTGACGTCGGGGAGAAACCTCTTATCTCCATATTTTAACTTTTTGTGTTTTTTCGTAAATCAATGCCCCACTTGATCATACTACAGCGTCACACAAAAGTATCAAAAATAGCAGATCTCCAAGCTGGAAATACGGCTCGAAACGTGGACATATGAGGTTTCCACCCCGACAGAGACGATATTTGATGATAAAACTCTGATATAAAAAAAGATTGTAGGCAGGGAAGTGACTTGAATGTTAATCTATAGTTACATTAGCTGTCCTGAGCCCATAAATCAAGTACAATAGTTGCATAGTATCAGATAATTGCATGCCTTTGTTTAACATTGAGCTATGAACATCTGGTGATCTTTTTTCCCCCAAATGGCTGGATAGATAGCCATTTTGAATTAACCTTTTCTAACATAAGTGACAAGAGAAAAATGTTATCTCTTCATCTGCTCACAACGTTTAGCCATATATATATATACCACCCATTCCTCTTCAGTCAGAGACCCCGATGAAGAATTCCGTCTTAACCCATTTAGACCGGGAAACAATGTCATTTTTAGATTTCTTTGGCTATTTTTAAAAAAACTTGAAAATCTTTGCAAATATTTGAATATATATATATTTTTTTTAAAGCAAACATTTGTAACTCAAATCTTTGCTTCTGGGGATTCTACAAATGTCTTCTAAATCGTTACATTTTTAAAAAAAACGTATCTTGCTATAATCAGTGGTTCTCAAACTTTTTCATGTCAAGGGCCCCCAAAATAATATGTATTTGGCCGCGGACCCCCATCTCAAAATATATTGTTCCAGGGACCCCCACATTTCCACGATTATTCAAAAATAGCAGCTCTACAAGCTCATAGCGCTGCACTCGGTGCCGCGCTATGTATATCTGCTATTTTTGAATAGCCAAAGTATAAAATAATGGTTAAAGTGGTTACACAGATGCGTTCCCGGTTTTAATGGGTTAACTGGAGTTCCAGGCTCATGAAAACATATTGCCTCCTCATCATGCGGCAACCCGCCAAATGACAAGACATTTTCCATTTATGGGGATCAAACTTTGATTTGATACGCTTTAGGAGGCCACTGTTGTTTGAATATCCCACTGAAGTCCATTCCAAAGGGGATATATTATCTTCATTAATGTCTATCCAACCAGGGAAATAACTGTGAGAGAAATAAGAGCGGGGTTTGTATAAGGTTCGCTGTATACAGTGGGCGAAAGTATACTCAATTTTGCTTAAAGTATAAACATCATGTCACCGCAAACTCTGTTGGTATGTCGATTGCCATTCCTAGAATTGTGCAATAGATATGACAGTATGTGTACACAAAATAGGACATGAAACTAGCTCAATCAGCTTTCTGGATGGTGGATGTCCAATTTTGCCATTTTGACAGTAATTCTAGACTCTGAGAGAGTGCCTTTTTCAGAATACAATAAACGGACTGAACGCTGCATGGCTACACTACAGCACATGCCTTGGCTGGTAGATTCATCACATTCAACAGCTCAAAATGTGCCAGATTTCACTGGCGGTTAGTGCTAATTTCAAAGCCCACAAGAAAGATGACTCCATTAAATTATGTGTCTCCCTTTGTTAGGGCAAAAGCAATTAATACAGTAACACAACGATCAGTGTGTGTGTGTGTGTGTGTGTGTGTGTGTGTGTGTGTGTGTGTGTGTGTGTGTGTGTGTGTGTGTGTGTGTGTGTTAGGATGAGGCATTTAGAGGTTAGGGTTGGAGTTTATATGTGTACAGTACCTTAGTTGCGTACCAAAAATGACAGATCTTCAAGCTCACTGCACATTGTAGCGCCGATGCGTTTACAGTAAAGGGTTAGAAATAGCAGGTAAACATTATATTTATAAAATTGCCGTCCTAAAATGTCCTCCCAAGTATAGTAATACCAACATGTGTGTTTGTGTGTGTGTGTGTGAGTGTGAACCAGTACAGATTAGTCTCTTTCCCAGAAATATCTAATGATTCATTTGTTCTATCACAACATGCTGTCAGCAGGACTCATCTTCCTCCAAAACGACACCCCCCACCCCTCAGTGCAAAAAGAATCATTTCAACACAGGTCGTTCATTATTTATTTCCTCTCAGTCTCCGTAGACACACGCGTCATAATGCCACATGTTGTGAGCCTGTTTTAGCTATTTTTTGTGTGACACCATTGTGCAATGAAATGTAAAATATAACGCTTAAGTGGTTAATCGATTCGTTGATACAATAACAAAAATGTAAAAGAAAAAATATATCGTTGCTGTCCAGCAGAAACCAGCTAACTCCATTTTTCCGCTTTCGCATTTTTTTTTTTCATAAATCAGTGCTATTGAACACCCTTTACGTTTGTGTGTTGATTAAAACAATATTGAACCAATGAAAAGTATTAAAAAGCGCTTCTGACAAAACCAGCTAACTCCATTGGATCCTCAAACTTTCTGCTAAACCAGCGAAGTCCACCGAAGGGGGGTGGAGTTAGCTGGTTTTGCTGACTCCAGGCTCCACCCCCTTATGACCTCCAACCTCATTGTGAGCTTGGAGGTCCATTCAGCTGTTCTTATCAATGATGAACAAAACCTCCTAACTCATTTCCTGAAAAATTTACATTTTGGAGTTAGCTGGTTTCTGCCAGCAGAGATACTGTATATAAAAAAAACACGCTTCTGGATAATTTGATTCATTGAAAAAGTAATCAACAGAATAATCGCTATAAGAAAATAATCAGTAGTAATTCCACACCCCACTGAACAGGCACCCTGACTAACCTGTAGGAGTCGCTAAAGCAGCCCGCTTTCTTCTCACAAACACCTTGTTGGTATGGATGCCCAGCCAAGCCGGATAGGCACCACCGTTTCCCTTCATTATTTCTGCTGGTTTAGCATAGTGACACAGTGACATTTCTCCAGTGGCTTTTCAAGCTAAAACCATCCCTCTATTCACAATGTCTAGCACTGTACTATTCCCAATTGCATTCACTTGTCACTGTAAAGTAGGCGTACTTGCAATCATAGCCATTCATTACTTATTTTACCGTTAGCAGTGGTTGTAAATTGCAAATTAAGTACTAATGCTAGTCTCACAATGACAGTATCATCCACTTGTGCTGACAGTTTGTGGTTTAAATTGGAGTATACTCAGTGTCATAATCAAACACTGCTTTCCTAGTGTGAACAACCTAATTTACTGCACGCACGCGCGCGCGCACACACACACACACACACACACACACACACACACACACACACACTATTTTCACGGAAACACAAATAAATTAGGCTTTTCTATAGATGTGTATGTTACCTGTTACCTATCCACTTTGCGCTTCATAGCACATAAGGCCTTAGAGTATTAAGTAGATTTATAAAGATGCTCTCTGATGAATACTGTCTTGTCTGTCTCGTACCTGCTTTTACGTATGACTGCCTCTCTTCCTTTAACCCTTAGCCCAGTGGTTCTCAAAGTGGGATTTGGGGCCCCCCAGGGGTCCTTGAGAGAGTTCCAGGGGGTCCCCAGCAAAATTGTTGAGAGTTAAGAAATAAATGGACCCTTATAAGTCTGTAACTCTGACACGGTACAAATGGAACCAAATGGACCTGTTTGGTTCTATTTGTACACAAGTTATGGGGGTCCATGGAGTAAAACATACCAAAATGGGGGTCCTTGAAATTAAAAAGTCTGAGAACCACTGCCGTAGCCAACTGTACCTAGCAGAATATCCCTCTGTTGCTGCCTTGGTCTGACGTAATTCATAACAGATTAACATGCTCAGAACAATAGAAGGCTATTGATACTAAATAGTACATAGTGTTTAGTACAGTACATGTTACCTCATGCCTCTTGCTCAATATGTGATTACACCTGGTAATTTCATACTATTTTGAAAACAAAGTTCCTTGAGGAATTCAATAACATTCCAGCATGGTTTACTGTCATGGGAGCACCTGGTTTGTGAAAGTAGTTGTCACATTTCTTTTTTCTCAAATGGCGGATAACTCATTTTGGAATAACCCTCTCTGAAGGCTGTTTGGATGAGAGAGAGGGAGAGAGAGAGAGAGAGTCCTTATCATATCTCTCCCATTACACCGAGGGCTATCAATAATGATAATGCCTCTCATTGGTATGCACTGGTGATCGTAATTAATCGTGCACACCATATTCCTGTCACACACAGACGCACACACACACACACACACACGCACACACACACTGCGGACTCCGCCGATAATAACATGCACAGAATTCTTGTCACACACTTGAGCTAGCTGCACATTAACCACAACATATATTTCACTTGCAAAGCACTCCAGTTATGATAATTGAAGTGGTTTTGTTGATGGTTATATTAATTTTACATATCCTTGACTGGCCTCAAAATGCTTCCCTGAAAGCCAACATTGTCAGACAGCTGTGTCAGGTTCTGAGGCTGCACGATTCAAAGGGATCAATGCACTGCACTCTGGTTTCCAACCTTTAGCAGGGCTGGGCACTTCACCGAAAATATATCAATAATAACATAATAATGTATTTTTAATTTTGTTTCGTTTCTTATATCAACGAATCAACACGAACAAATTCCAATGGATGTTTTTATAATCGACTAATTTGATTAGTCTGATTAACCACCTGTGTTATACTTCGTTGTACAATGGCGGCGTACAAAGCTCGATTATTTCAAACTAAATAGTTTGAAATAATCATCATAGTGATTTTGAAGTCCTATTGCCCAGCCCTAGGCCTTTCTTGTATCCTTCCTACGCACATTCCTGCTTTACTACACTGTCCCATCCATCCATCCATCCATCCATCCATCCAAACAGAACAGAAGCCCGTCTTTTATCTATTTGGTTTATTTTGGTACATCGTTCAAAATGTACCATTTTGTGCTAAGAATGATGTGGTACTGTGTGTTCAGTATCCGTCTATATCTATATGGCACTCTGTCACTGTCTCTACAGTGACACTGTAAAAATATATATATACCGCATCCTATGTTTTTCACTTCTTGGAACAGCTCCCATCGTGTGCAGGAAGTGAGTCAGCAGCACTTGAGGGGAGTTGGCAATCTAGTAATTAATACGGTTACATCAACCTGAAACACGTTGAATAATTCACCTTCAACACCACTTTGCACCTGAAAAAAAAAACTGCCCACTCAACACTGTGCACTAGTCCCTCGCCCCGAGAGCGAGCTGAGCGTGCGCATGCATACATATGCCTGTGTGTGTGTGTGTGCTGGTTGGAGTGCGTTGGTGTATGCATGCATTACACGCAGGCGTGTCGCTGTCTCCCCTGGTTTGGTCTAGTAGGCTGATGGGTGAGTCACAGTTACAGCCAGTGTCCCTGCTAGCAGCAGTGGTGGAAGAAGTACTGAGATTTTTTACTTGAACCCCAGCTGTTCATATTCTGGGGGGGGAACATTAGCCAAAAATAGCAGATCTACAAGCTCACAATGCGTTTATGAGCTTGTAGATCTGCTATTTTGTAAAAATAAATACAAATGTGTGCACATCTTTGAATGTATATACTGTATATTTTTTAAGCGAACATTTGTAACTCAAATCTTTGATTCTGGGGTGGTCCCTGGGACAAAATATTTTGGGGGGGGGGGGGGGGGTCCGCAGCCAAATATCATTTTGGGGGTCCTTGACATGAAAAGGTTTGAGAACCACTGCTCTAGACAGACAAATAATATGTTGCGCTTAACCGAATGGCCATGCTAGCCTTGTGTGTAGGTCACAGCTTTCACAGCGGCTTCTGTGCATTCCAACAAGTGGTGGCGGTGTTTTTTTCATTTCAAAATCAAATATCACTAACGTCGTCTTAGTTTAATTAGGCATTTTTTGTGTGACCCGTTTTTTATTCTCCTTCCCATTGTGGGTCCCAAAGCCCAGTGTTGGGAAAGACTGACAGAGGCTGAATTGAAACCAGATGAGAGACACGATATGGTCCAAAAAAACACTTAAGTGATGATTTCTCCATAACTTTTCACATTTTAGGGAATTAGCCCTTGTCCAGTGTGACTTATGGGTGAACAGAGATGTTTCCCGTATTATTACACAGTATACTGTAGGTCACTCGGTGGTTCTCAAACGTTTTTATGTCAAGGACCCCCAAATGAATATGTATTTGGCCAAGGACGTCCTAACTGAAAATAGCTTGTGCCACGGACCCCCATACAAGATAGTTTTCGCATCCCTATTTTGGGCAAATTCCCAAAGACTTAGGCAATTTTTGAATATTTTTCTAACATTAAAAAGATTGCAGAAATAGCATACTATACAATCTCAAAATGTGTCTAGTATATACAGTAGTATACAGCATTATATCATTTGGGGGCTCCTTGTCATGAAAAAGATAGAGAACCACTGATATACAGGGCTTAAGAGGTTAAAGCTATAACTTTCCATGACAACAGTCTCTCCTTGCCATATGCCATAAATAATTTCCTCCATTTTATTTCACTTCTTGTATTCTACTGTCCCCCCAGAAGACACCCTGCTTTGTTGCCATACAGCAGTAAACCATACCGTACAGAAACATCAGTGGTGGAAAGTAACTAAGTACTGTACTTACTTATAATTTGGAGGTACTTTTAAGTGAGTATTTCCATGTTTTGTTACTTTATACTACATCTCAGAGGCACACATTGTACTTGGTACAAATATTTGACAGCTTTAGTTACTAGTTACATTATAGATTTAGATTATTACAGTCATTTTATACTTTGGGTATTAGAATATAGACGATCTACAACATGATCCACAACACGGAAAAAATATAGATTATGAAATCACTTTTACTCGGGTACTTTAGGTATATTTTGATGCCAATACTTTTGTACTCTTACTCAAGTACAATCTTGAATACAGAACTTTTACTTGTAACTATACTGTAAGTATTCCTACATTGTGGTATTGCCACTTCTATATCCGAGTACTTCTTCCAGCAGTGCTTCACGTCTCCAAAGATGGAAAACCATTCTCTGGGCTAAATGTAGCAGCTAGTCTAAAAACGCTACAGATTTTACGCCAAGTAGCCGTTATCCCAAGCATGAAAAACAAGAATTTTCCTTTCTCCATTCCTCTCTCACCCCCCTCCCCTCCATTCCTGCTTCTCTCGTCTCACATTTTCTCATCTCTCCCTGATGTATTTCAGAACATATCCCCCCCGAAATTGAATTTGTTCTCTTTGTAATAAATCCAGCATGTAGCTCAGTCTTACATGAACAATGACTTCATGCTCTGGGCTCAGGGTTAGCTGTCTCCATAATAAATTCCACCCTTAACTGTAACTTAAACAGCCAGCGCTGCTGCCCTCTAGAACACTTGGATTGTGTTTCGCTGGCTGCCAAATAGATTCTCTTTGAATTCCTCCTGAGGAGAGCAGTTAAAAGGAACAATCAGGAGGGGTGTGTGTGTGTGTGTGTGTGTGTGTGTGTGTGTGTGTGTGTGTGTGTGTGTGTGTGTGTGTGTGTGTGTGTGTGTGTGTGTGTGTGTGTGTGTGTGTGTGTGTGTGTGTGTGTGTGTGTGTGTGTGTGTGTGTGTGTGCCCACACGCTCATCTTAGAGATCCATGTGTGCAAGTGGACATAATACTGTATGTACAGTATGTACCCAGTTTGCAGTGTGCACACGTCTATGGTACAGTGTGTGTGTGTGTGTGTGTGTGTGTGTGTGTATTATACTTGTATTACACTTGTGAGGGCCAATTTGAGAATAGAATTTGAGAAAAAGGCAGAGAAATTGTTAGACATCTAGGTTTACAATTAGGAAAATATTCAGGTTGGGTAAGGATTAGGAGTAGACATTTAGAGGTTAGGTTTAGGGATAGAGTAATGCCTGATTTATACTGAAAAATAATAAAAATCCAGTATTTCAGTTTTAGGGTTATGGTAAAAAAAAAAACAGCAAAATGTTTTAACAATGCATTCATAAAACCGCTGTTCCTAAAACGCTGATGTCCCCACAAGTATAGTAATGCAAATGCGTGAGTGTGTGTGTGTGCGTGTGTGTGTGTGTGTGTGTGTGTGTGTGTGAATGAGAGAGAGAGAGAGAGACGCCACAAAGCCATCTGTCAGTCTTGGTTACAGCTCATTCCCAAAACAAAACAGAGCAGTGCAAACAGGTTTGTGAATATTACCCCGCTGCCATCTGAGATCATTTACACCATTTGAACTGCATTTCCACTCACACAACACTCACTGCTCTTCCTGTATTTGTCTTGGATGAATAATCGGCATGGGAGGGCAATCTGGAACTGTGGCTGAGACCAGCTGCCCACAAGAAGACACTCACACACGCACGCACGCACACGCGCACACACACGCACACACACGAGGGTGACGGCAACCCGTACACACGTCATACTGTACACCCATGTACACTCACTCACTCATAAACACACACAGACACACACACGTGCGCGCACAATTTATATACAGCTATGCGAGTACACATACATACAGGAACATGCTGGGAACAATACTCCGATTATGATGCATGTTTTAATATTGAGTTATGATGGATTTACGGTCTCTTGTAAATCTGTTGATGTTATGCCCTCTCTCTCTTTCAGATTTATGATCTGTACAGATGCTATTTTGTATTGACATTGCCAATGTGCAATTCTTTTTATTCAGACTTTATTCTGATTCATTGTATTTGTATTGTTATCCATACTGTTCCAGGAAGCTGCGGGTACAAGAATCTCACTGTCTGCATTGTTGCTACCATCTCTACACAGTAAAAGTCTTACTGGAAGAGAGTACAAATAGATCCATTTTGTTTCTATTTATACACTCTTCGGAGTTAGATTAACAATAAGGACTTTACTGTGCATTGTGCATGCATGTGAACACCCTTGAACTTTTGCACTATATGGTGTAATGGTATGTCCTGCGAAAATACACATATTGTTGTTGCTGTCGGGTGGAAAACTCATCAACGTCCAAAACTGTTCAAATTTAAAAATGGCAAAAATAGCAGATCTACAAGCTCAAAACACGTCACAATGTGACACGTTTTGAGCTTGTAGATGTGCTACTTTTTCTACTTCCGTGTGACACTGTAGCATGACAAAGTAGGGCGTTGATTTCCAAAAAAAACTAAAAAACATTCAAAGTTGAAATATGGAGGTAAGAGCTTTCTGCCCGACAGCAATGATGTACAAAAAAGGTCACACATATGCAGTTCTATTACAAACAAACAAAGCACAAATACTCTAAACACATTCACGCACAGTCACACACATGAATATACACACAACATATGTACGGATGCACACATGCACACGCACACGCACACACACACACACACACACACACACACACACACACACACACACACACACACACACACACACACACACACACAGCGAAAAGAGACTGATCTGATTACATGTGCCATATGATGCAGTTATGGAATATTGTGACAGAAAGTAACCATTCTTCACCGTAAAGACTTTACATAAACTGGACTGTACTTACACCCCAGTGTACAGTTAAATGCTCTGTACATTTAAACATGCGTCCGTTCTTACACTCAGAAAGCTACAATCCCTAAGTTTTATGTCCGTTGATATGTCTCTCCAGATGGAGAGAGGTAATGTCCCGACTACAATAAAGATGGTGACACATCCAGTGTCCAGCCATCTGCTTCACATTACTCTACTGACGTTGTCAACCGCTAGGTTTCAGTAAGGAGACAAACCTCAAACCACTGCAGATGTGCTAGTTTATTCTATTAAAATATCGCTGCCGTCAGGCAGAATCTATCTCCATATTCTGACGTTTTGTGTTTTTTCGTAAATCAATGCCCTACTTGATCATACTACAGTGTCACACCAAAGCATCAGAAGTAGAGATCTCAACGGGCCTGAATATTAAGTCCCGGCCCTAACTGGGCTGGCCCGAACAGGGCCCTAACTGGGCCGGCCTGAAGAGGGCCCTAACTGGGCCGGCCTGAACAGGGCCCGGCCCGAAACAATTACCATCATTTTAGGCCTGAAAAACTGAGAAACTCGAAAAGTTATTTTGTAGGAGGTTGGGTGCATTTACTTAGCCTCTGGTGAATCTCGTTTTTTATTCTATCCGTGTTGTTATACATTGCATATTTTCCACTGTGCTGCCTTGATGACACTGCTAATTTCGTTGTACGTTGCTCTGCTCCGCATCATGACAATGACCAGAATTGAATAGGCTTTGTGCATAACTGTAGTCCTGTGCTGCCAGAATAAGAATTAAATAGGCTGTGTGCATAAATGTAGTCCCGCGTTGCCATGAGTAAGAATTGAATAGGACCCCCTCGAAAACGAGATGCTGCACCTCAAGGGGCTTATCCTCTAGTCAGTGAAATTTCAACGAAAAAAGAAAAAGAAAAGAATAGGCTGCTGTGTGCATATAACTGTGTTTCCACTATGGCATACCTGTTCCACTTCCAGTTCATTTTACCATAGGGAAAGGTCACCGGTTTGCCCCCTGTCTATGTGTCTCTGAGCAAGACACTTAACCCCTAACTGCCCCCCCCCACCCCCCCCCGAGCGCTCATCACGACCATCTGAGTAGCCATCAGCTGGGTCAAGCTGAAACCGAATGGGACTAACAAAGGTCTCCCTTCATTTCTCTTCCCCTCATCTCTTGGGGAACATGTCACAACCGCTTTAACTCTTTAAGATCGGGAACGCATCTGTGTGTCATTTTTAGATTTCGTTATACAAATATACAAGCTTGTAGATCTGCTATTTTTGAAAAATCATGAAAAGTTGTGCAAATATTTGTTTTTTTTTCCTTTTTTGTAACTCAAATCTTTGCTTCTGGAGGCGCCTGGAACTAAATATTTTACAAATGTTCGCTTTAAAAAGACATAATGCAAGATTTTGCCACAAATTGTCACTATTTGTCAAAAATAGCAGATCTACAAGCTCATAGCGCGGCACTCGGTGCCGCGCTATGAGCTTGTATATCTGCTATTTTTGAATAGCCCAAACAAATCTAAAAATGACACACAGAAGAGCGTTCCCGGTCTTAATGGGTTAAACCAATAGCACTGTGAAAACAGGCAATTCCAAGCGTCTGGTATAGCTGCAGTATGTGTACGGCGTACAGTACAGTATGTCACACTCACCCAACTCGTCGCACACGCTTTCGTTGTGCAGCAGCGTGGGGTGGTCGAAGGTGTCCCGGCAGTAGAGGATGTTCGTGTTCTCAGACAGCGAGGCGATGCCGCCCAGCGCCAACACTACCTGGTCCGTTAGGAGGGACGGCGGGCTTTGTCCCAACCGGGCCAGGACCGACCGGTACCGGCAATACTGAGGGTAGGAGAGGACCAGCACTTTCTTCTGGGTGGGGTCTTCACCTAGAGAGAGAGAGAGAGAGAGAGAGAGAGAGAGAGAGAGAGAGAGAGAGAGAGAGAGAGAGAGAGAGAGAGAGAGAGAGAGAGAGAGAGAGAGAGAGAGAGAGAGAGAGAGAGAGAGAGAGAGAGAGAGAGAGAGAGAGAGAGAGGAGTTAGGTGAGGACTCCCTGATGGGGATGTACAATGCAAGAGAATGTTTTATTTACCATCGAGCATTGGTTCTCAAAGTGGGGTCCGGGGACCCCCAGGGGTACTTGAGGGGGTTCCAGGGGGTCCCCAGCTAGATGATGGACAGGAACCAAATGGACCCTTATGGGTCTGTAACTCTGAGAGTGTACAAATGGAACCAAATGGACCCGTTAGGGTCCATTTGGTTCCAGAGTTTCTCAGAGTTAAATTAACATTAAACATAAATGCCAATTAACATAAATGCCATTAAATGGGGGTCCGTAGCCTAATGCATGTCAAACTGGGGGTCCTTGAAATTAAAATGGTTGAGAATCACTGCTAGAGAGCCATAAAAACCTTCTCTTATTGGGGTCCCTGGCTTATCTTTTCAAATGGGGGTCCGCGGGGTAATAAGTGTCAATTAGGGGGTCCTTGACATGAAAAAGTTTGAGAACCACTGCCATAGAGTGACTGTACAGGTGGTACTGTACGTTATGAGACTGCTACAGTATGTCATGAAAAGTAATCATTCTAATATTCTGATTGCAATAATCAGAATACGGATAGTGAAAATGGCCGATCAAAACGCTCCAGCTTGTAGATATACCGGTATTACTTTTGCAATTGTTTTAAGCATGCGTAAATGCCAGGATTAATGTGTTTAATCTAGCAAGGTCGCTATAGTTTTTAAAAATGATTTAAATCTTGACCTCCTGAGAGAGAAGCTAGAGTTACAGTATAAATGTGGCACCTATCAGGGCATAACAGTACTGTATGAAATTGACTAGGCAGCATGCCATGAAGCCAAAGGGAAGAGAGAATAGGTCGTGCACGTGTGCACACACACACACACACACACACACACACACACACACACACAGGCGCACGCACGCACACACACACAGGTTCCCTGTGACTTGGCCAAGTGGTATCATAGTAGCCCTGGCACAGAGCAAGCAGAATGACGGTTAGATGATGCCAAAGCGCTGTGCCAAACAACCTGCTGTGCCCAAATGCTCTGGCCTAGTAACTCTCTCTCTCTCTCTCTCTCTCTCTCCCACACACACTCAAAATGACAAACACGCTATCGCTCCATCACACACACTATCTGTCCCCTTTCCCTCTTCATCACTTTCTCTCGCTCTCACATGCATGTGCGCGTGCGCACACCCACACCCACACCCACACACACACACACACACACACACACACACACACACACACACACACACACACACACACACACACACACACACGCCATAGATCAGGGTTGCCAGAGTGCATGAGAGTCCTGCCAGGGACACATAAAACACGATGCACTTGACACGCAGAGAGCCCACATCTGTCATTCCACTCTTTGTGTGTGAGAGAGAGAGCGAGAGAAAAGGAAAGAGAGAGAGATGGAAGGACAAGGGGAAAGAGTGCCCCCACCTCCACCAAACCCATTGCCACAACGCACGCACGCATGCACACGCGCGCACGCACAGAATAACTATACAGGCAAACGTAGCCACGCCAAACGTCACACCACACATCCGCCATGTTCTGTTTGCCAGGGCAGATAATTTGGCTTCAGACAAACTTTTGGCCGACATAATCCGCTACCAAACCACTACCGCACTGCTGCTATATTTCTTGCCTGAAACACCACTGGCACTACAGCTAAGAATCTCTTCGCTCAAATCAGGCTCTGTGGTTGCTAGTTATGGCCTGTGATCAGAGTGAGAAGACATGATGCCCACAGCCCTCATAAATGAAGGCTCCATGCTGACTTATAACCCAACTGTCCAACACATTCAGAGGTAATTCTCGAAGACAGTCGTTCCGAAACGATGTGCCGAGGCACACTGGTGTGCCTTGGGATTTTGTGACAACCCCATTTATTATTGCAATAGAACTGTAAAAAAGTTCTGAATTATATTTTAATTTACTATAACTATACTTTGTGTGCACTCATTTCCCAACACAGAGAGGCACATTCTAATTTCTATACACTAAAAATGTTATTTTAACCACTTTCAACATTTTGTTTTTAGTCATGCTGATCTACAAGCTCACAACGCTGCCACGATGTGGCGCGTTGTGAGCTTGCAGATTGGCTTTTTTCACTATAAATACAGGAGTGACTTGACATTTTGACTTTCCTGTGCCTTGTGCACATGCATGAGGCACGGTGTGAGTCTGCTTGTGGCCATTGCATTCTGCCTAAAATGCACTTAGATACTGATGACATACCATGGAATACTTGGCTGGCTATTTGGTAACCGGAAGAGTAGGAACCTAAACATTACAATGTTACATTGGCTATTTCCTCTTAAATGTAAAAAAGTAAATACAAATGGTCTGAAGTAATGTAAAATATACATGATTGAACATGCTTGAACATTTAACATTTAAGGACAAATATTTCTACAATTGCAACAAATTACTACAAAACCTGTGGCTAGCCAGTCATTATGGGCATAAACAAGAAGTTGAAGGGTAAATTTAGGCCTGATAATGATGAAGGTTCAAGGTTATTTTATATTGTCTCCCTTGGGAGAAATTTGTCTTGGACACAAATGTAATGTGCATTTTGGAAAATAACAGCCAATTTAACATTGAGGTGCCAACAATGTTGAGGTGGCCACTCTTCCTGCATCCGACTATTTTACTTGATGTATTATTACTGGAAGAAGCCTGGATGTTGCAAATACTTCAAGTCAATTTCCAGGCCATTTATAAATGGGTTCATTGGTTTTCAAAGTGTATGATGCAACCAAATAAATCTGAGATATGAGTCCCTGTTGAAGGTGTCCTTGATATTCTAGCCACTTTGGAACCATCTCCTAATGAAAAATCATACATTAGTTGCATCGCTTGAGCTATCTCTAGGATTTGTTCAGAAACAATGCAGATGATGTATTGATTTTTAAGTATACAAGCCCCACGAAATCCATGGCATTCTCTGTCCTTGAATAAAGACATCTCTCTTGGCATCTCTTGTCCATCAACCACAAATTCTTCTCTCTCAGTTAAGTCTCCCTCTCCGTCTCCCTCTCTGTCTCCCTCTCTCTGACAATTAGCACAGTCTGGATTAGTTTGAAAATGCTTCACGTCTTAACCCATTAAGACCGGGAACACATTTGTGTCATTTTTTTGATTTCTTTGGCTATTCAAAAATAGCAAATATACAAGCTCATAGTGCGGCACCGAGTGCCGCGCTATGAGCTTGTAGATCTGCTATTGTTTTTGAAAAATCGTGAAAATGTATGCAAATCTTTAGTTTGAATATATATATTTTTAAAGCGAACATTTGTAACTCAAATCTTTGCTTCTGGGGATTCTACAAATGTCTTCTAAATCCTAACAGGTTTCTGAAAAACGTATGTTTCTATATCAGTGGTTCTCAAAAGTTTTTCATGTCAAGGACCCCCAAAATGTATTTGGCCGGGTACCCCCAGAAGCAAAGATTTGAGTTACAAATGTTCGCTTTGAATAATATATGCTGTACTGTATATATTCAAAGATTTGCACAAATGTTCATGATTAAAAACAATAGTAGATCTACAAGCTCATAGATCTGCTATTGTTGAATAGCCAAAGAAATCTAAAATGACACAGATGCGTTCCCGGACTGAATGGGTTAATGGGGTCACTTCAGGCCCTGCTGATCACAGTGGCATGCTGCTGTGCAGAAATACCTCCTGAAGAGATTTGACATAGGGGAAGAAGGGAGAGTGAGACAGAGAGAGCGGGGGGGGGGGTGAGTACAAAACAAGAGAATGGAGTGTCTGGGAGTGTAAAGGAGGAGTATAAAAGGGACGGAGCAGCGGACGGGAGGAGGAATGAAGGTGAGGATAAGTGAAGGGTGAGATGAGACGTCGCCGTCCGCTTTCGTTCCCGCGGGTGATTTTGTTAATCAAATCTAACCTTTTCCAAAGAGCCAAATTCCTTCTCCTTTTCAGCTCTAATTGGAGGGGCCAGCATTGTCATTAGGGAGCAGTCCAAAATCACATTATGCAATTTCTGTCCAATAGCCCTGACAAGCAGGGTTTTTGTCTCGCGGAGGAGAGAGAGAGAGAGAGAGAGAGAGAGAGGGAGAGAGAGAGAGAGAGAGAGAGAGAGAGAGACAGAGGAGGGGGTTATGGGGGAAAAGATAAAAAGGAGGTATGGGAATGAGAGAGGGTCTACTCCAGTGCAAGTTGCGCTAGAAATGATTTGTTTGACTTAAGCCGCGTGTGAGCCAAAACGCAGTGCCTGTGCTGCTGCGCGTGCACACACGCACACACACACACGCACACACACACACACACACACACACACACACACACACACACACACACACACACACACACACACACACACACACACACACACACACACACACACACACACACACACACACACACACACACACACACACACACACACACACACACACACACACACAGAGTGTGTCATCTCATCTGATGAGGCAGACTGGAGTTGGAAGTTTTAACAATGTCAACCTGCACTGTTCCAGAGCCATACCCAGTGCCAACTGCTTCTCTGTGGGCATATATTTACATAAGAATGACTAGTCATCACTCTGATCGCCTTCTCTCTCTGTCTCTGTCTCTTTGTCTCACTTCTTCAGCTACGTTTTTTTTTTCCCGTCCCCAGGTGACTTTCCCCACTCTCGCTTTCTCTCTCTCTCTTTTCCCGTCGCTCATACCTGCACCTGGTAAAGCGAACCAATTGGATCACAGCAGAAATGTCATCATGATGCCACAGTGGTAAATGTGGTGGAGAGTCAATTTAATCGCTCGCATCAGGATTTTATTATTTGAAAATGTTCCTGTGGTTTGATGATGCACTTCTTCAAACCCCCGGGGACAGGAGCCAGGGGATTCTTGTCATATATCAAATCGAGATCCATTTGAGATGGCACAGATTTGAGTGAGATGGTTTACGGTTTAAGATATACTAACGTGTACAATTTTTTGAAAGTAAGTGGGAAAAAAAAAAACGCACTACAGACTCGTTTTGAAATATAAATAGTGTCTTGTCGACTCATGCATTCTGCAGCAGGCAGCATTTTTATGAGAGTGAAACGCAGATGGAGTGAGACGTCTTTCAAAGTGATAATATTTTGCTAGCTGTTTGTGTTCTCTGATTACAATCAACAATTGGATGTCTTTCTGCTTCCCTGGCTCTTTCTGCAGTCCTAGCCTCCCCCCTCTCTATCTCTCTCCCTCCCTCTCTCTATGTCTGTCTCCCCCTTTCTCTCATCGCTCTCTCTGTCTCCCCCCCCCCCCTCCCCCCACCTTTCTCTCTCTCTCTCTCTGTCTCTCTGTCTCTCTGCCCCCCCCCCCTCTCTCTCACTATCCATTCTAGTTATCTCAGAGTAATAATTGCGTTGTCATGTACAGGTCTCTATGCCAGCCATTCATGCCGGTATTAACGAGACGCCTCGCCTCGCATTTCCACTCGATCAAAACATAATCAGCCGGCGCTTCAATTTCTTTCTTCTCTTAATATTTCAGTTTCTCGGAGGAACAAACAGAGCATAATAAGCTCCACCCGCTCCCCGTCCTGTCGTCGCCCCGGCCACGCTTTGCTGTCGGATGAAATGAAGCTGAGCAATCAGGGCAAAATCAGTGAGGCAGGTACACTTCAGCCAATGAGAGGGAAGGGGGGGGGGGGGAAGGGGGGGTAGAGAAGAGCGAGATAAGTGGTCAGGTAACAGGGAGATAGAAAAGGTGAGAGAGACATTAACCACTTAAACCCAACATGGGAACCGGAGTCCCAGAGGGCTCAATTCTAGTGTTTTTTCTGTTATTGTGGGGAAAGCTTTCGCTGAAAATAGCCGATCGACAAGCTCACAATGCGACGCATTGAGAAAAGGTGAGAGAAACTTGAATGCTCTATGCTAAACCCATATAACTTTTCCTCTTGAGGGCCGCAACCATACTGTACTGTATGTTTAAGACACATAACTTTTCCTCACAACATCGGTGGGGTTTGCATCTCGCCGAGGACGTTTTATACACGGTCCACTAATAAAGCGGAGATGCCGTACAAATCCATCCAGAGAAGTTCTTCCCTTTTCTTAGTTGCTATAGGAGACGTTCCCCCCCATAGGAGGGTGAAATGTTGAGTATAATAAAACAGGTAACATTAATCATCTTCCCAGTGCTTCTCCCTGACACCGGTCTGTGGGACTTTACACCACAGAATGGGAGTCCGCAGTTCTCAGCCCTGACAAAACTAAATTAAATGAAGGGAAACATTTGTGGGGTTGTGCAAGGGAAAGATTGCTCTGCGCGCCTCTTGTCTTCTTGGGTTTTAATGGATTTCTGCGACGTAGGAAAGTTACATTTTCAGATGTTTTTCTTGGCATTTGGGGAAGCTAATCCCCACAAAAAGTTAACCAGCAAATCAAACACTGTTGGATTGATTTAGAGCAAAAAAGATTGAAGTGAAACACTCTGATTGGAACCGCCACAGAAGGCGTCCATTGATTAGTAATGCTTCAGCTGCATCTCAGCGTCATTCCAAGTAGATCAAACAGCAAAAAAAAGTTGAATTCAAAACACGTCTCTCGAATATAACGGTTAGCCAAATCGTCTGATGCTCGACATGGGAGCAAAAGTTTCCATTTTCCAGACATTTCCTCTCGGGTCTGTGGGGCAACAGCGCACCAATACCGCAGCAGGCGTTCGGTTAAAACAAAGTGGGACTTTTATGACGGCTTCTTCCCTAGATAGCAGCGCACAAAAGAGAGATGAGAAACACGAATGACAGCTGGGGAGAGAGAAAAATAGATATAGCCTTGACATCCTCACCGGAAAAAGCTACTGTAAGGCTCGCTCTCACAGCTTATTAGAGTTATTTAAATATGAAGAAAAGGGTTTATATTTCCAACACAGAGGGACTGGCATATATTTCACAGTCTCCACACATACAGTAGTATTCATATTCCAAACATAATATGCAGGCAGGGTAGAATAGTGGCTGGTTCTAGGAAAATTAAGATAAATAGCCGACTCAGCTGCAGCAAGCAGGGCCCTCTGATTTATCAGTGGATATATTCTGCCTGCATAGATGGCGGTTATTAGGCAGCCTGTGTGTGTGAGTGTGTTTTTTTTTCTTTCCTCCATGATATATCAATGGCATAATCTGCCTACATCTCCAGTTGTTATCAGGGAGTGTTTGTGTGGAAAAGAGAGAGAGTGATCGAGACAGCTTTAGTTTGTGCGTGTGTGTGTGTGTGTGTGTGTGTGTGTGTGTGTGTGTGTGTGTGTGTGTGTGTGTGTGTGTGTGTGTGTGTGTGTGCGCGCGCGGGCGCTTAATATGCCTGGAGAATGTATTTGATCAGGGAGCATATTATGTGAGTAACATCCGTGCACAGATTTGCACACATCGCTCTAGCTTTGAATATCTAGGCATCTAAATGTGCTTGCAGAATTGAAATATAAATAAGAACGCCTGTGTGCCTGTGTGAGGTAGTGTGGCTAATATAAGTGTGCACCTTAGTGTGTGTGTGTGTGTGTGTGTGTGTGTGTGTGTGTGTGTGTGTGTGTGTGTGTGTGGAGGCGAGGCGGTCAGAGGGCGGATCGATAGCTATCGATCAGGAAGCAGCTTTTGCACACTATAGCGTAACGCGGCGAGACCTTTTGTTAATGTTTTCCTGCGTACATGTTGGTACTGTGCTGCTCTGGCAGAGCATCACACACACATACACAGCCCCGATCAATACACAACTACAGGCACTGGAAGCACTGGCCAGGGGCTGATGATGATGGGGAGGGTGATGAAGATGAGGATGATGATGATGGCAGTGATGCTTTGTTGAAAATGAACTAGTAATGCAGTGCCTGCAGTCACTAAGTCGATTGAGACTGTTACTAGCTTTACGTCCTCCTTAAAGAGCTTTCTTAACACCACTTTTAACTGAATTCTATGTGTTTTATTGATTTCTTACTGTGTTTTATTTCTCCCCTTGTCACAACACCAAGTGAGACCACAATGGACATGAGCCTTCAGGCTTTTTTTGTGTCATCCTTTTGACCAATAATATGTAATCAGTTGTTTAGCGCATATGCTCAATTAATCAATCAATCAAACAATCAATCAATCAATGGTTCTCAAGGTGGGGTCCAGGGACCCTCAGGGTTCCTTGGGGGGGGTTGCAAATAGGTGCTGTAACTCTGTGAGCGTACAAAATAGAACCAAATGGGTCTATTTGGTTCCATTTGTACACTCTTAGGGTTACGAAGGTCAGAATTATTGAACTATATCGTAAAATCCTCAGTGTTTTACTTCTCCATTTGTTGCTCAGATAGTGTACTAATGTAACCAAATGGATGGGTCCGTTTGTACACACGCATAGTTAAATTACCACTAAGGATTTTACTGTGGAAGGTCACTTCACGTTCATGAATGCAGTGGTTCTCAAAAGGACCGAGGGTCCTTGAGAGGGTTTAGCTGGGGGTCTCCAGCTAAATGACTGATATTTAGGAACCCAATGGACACTCACAGATCTGTAACTCTAAGAGTGTACAAATGGAATGTGTACTGCACACTCTCAGAGTTAAGGGGGGGTCCTTGAAGCGCTGCACTAATGCATTCCCTTTGATTGTGTGCACTGCACTGTGCAGGTACAGTAGGTGTGTGGGGGGGGGGGGGGGGGGGGGAGAGAGAGAGAGAGAGAACTGGACAAAATGCATCAAAGGGTATATTCAGCAAAATATCTACCTTTAACTGAGACTGGGAGACATTGTTGCAGTGGTGGAATACAAGTAGCAATACCAAGATGTACAGTAGAAATGCTCTGTTACAAGTAAAAGTCCTGTGTTCAAAAACATTTTCTTCAGTGAAAGTACAAAAGTATTGCCATCAAAATATACTTAAAGTACCAAAAGTAAAAGTACTCATTATGCAGAATGTCCCATGTTATTTATTGTTTTCAAAATGTGTCAATTCTTCAAAAATTGCAGATCTACAAGCTCACAACACGTTGCGTTGCCAAAGTATAAAATAGAGTTTTAGTGGTCAATATCGAATTTCACAATATCTTTTACAAAATACCTCAATATCAATATCGTTGCGGATGACTATTTTTTAAAGAAAAATCATCAGTAATACACATACTGTTAGTTTCAGAAATGTACACATCTTTACAGCCTTTAAAATCAAGAAAAGTGAACTCTTACACTATTACGATAGCCAAAATCACAGACAATATCTCTCAAATAACGATATTGATATAATATAGATATATTGTCCAGCCTAATCCCAGGGAATGGCTGCTAAATATTTTTCAACAGGTATTACAAAACCAGACTGGCGGGTGACTCATGAACTGGTAAAAATCGTATTATATTATTATAACATCTCTCTTTCTCAACACCACTATCTACAAGGAGATACCGTGTCACTGCGGCTTGCAACCTGTTTGCCAGTGAGGCACACCTCAGCCAGATAACGACAATTCCAAGGCATTCAGCATCATTCACCACTTGAAAATGTGAACCAAAGTGTTGAATGATCAAATGATATGGCCAGGCAAACAGCTGAGCTCAGCCCAGGCTGTGTTTGCTTGAATGAAAAAGCTTGACCCGCTGAATCCCAGTATACTTTGTTGACCGGGGTACCCCAGGGGTCTATACTGTACGTGGTCCCCTCCTTTTTTCCCCCTCTACACCAATACTCTTCATCCACAATAGCCTTTCTACAAGCTCAATACTTAGTATCCTACTTTAGGATCCAACTCTAATTGTAACATTGTCACTTGTAAAATGTTACACCAGTAGGTCCAACTTAGACATAAAGCTATTTCAATCAGGACAACTCACAAATTGAGTTCAAATATATTTAATCAAAATAAAATGAGCAATTAGACAAAGTTTTTGCCTTATAATATTGAAACGCCCTCAGTCTTGACGGATGATAGCTGATATAATGCTAGGGTTCATGTAAAAGTCTAATTAACTACATGTAATCATTGCTTTGTATGAATTTCCATAAAGACCCCAACAAGTGTAATTACAGTATAACACCCTCTCATCCATCTGCTGGTTTTGTTTACATAGTAATTTATAGGATTCACTTTACTGCGCCTGATCTCGATGAGAATCACTCACAGCATCATCATCACAGCCATCACAAGCCAATCATCACAGGCAACAATTAGATAAGGGTGACTGGTTCAGATCTCTACCTTTGAGCAAGGCACCCCGAGCAGTCAAGTGCAGCTGCTCAGTAGACTGGTTTTGTCTAGGAGGCAGCAGTTCTGAATGTGTGTGAGTGCAGAAAAGTCTTCACTGAATAAATAACAGCAAGAAGATTGAAAAAAAAAGAAAAAGAAAATACTTGTGGAGTAAACGGATGAAACTGAAATCAAATGAAAGCTATAACGCAATGATTGTTTTAGAGTGATTTTGTTTTCAACAGCGGAAGCAAATTCTCATGGCACGCCTCCCCTGCCTCTCCACGTTAATGGGAATACATACGATGGCGGGGACAAAATCAAATTGTTATCTGTTGAATCACAGTCGGTGCAGCGTTATAAACACATAACCAGGAGGATCCTTTCAACAAATCCGAACGGGAGATTGCGAGCTATTATGTGAAATGCAATTATGCAAATTAGGACATAAGCCTACAAATTAGGTTAGCTGTATACAGTATTACAACGCCAGTGAAGCTGAAATTCATCACAGCAATCTGCGAGCCACCCTCTTCCTCCCAGCAAAGAACATGCCGTCCTTGTCCTGGTTCCTATGTTTTAATTGCATCGCATAAAAGCTTTTTAATAACTTTGGTCGGTGTTCATCATGCACTTAAGATCAAAATGCACAAGCCCGCGAGTGTGTGTGTGCGCACACGTGCGTGTGTGTGTGTGCGCGCACGGGCGTGTGTGTGTGTGTCTACATGATTTGTGTGTGCACCCCACACCGCCCCACATACACACACATCATTTATTCATCGAGTCTAAATATATATAATGCACAGGGAAAGTTTAGACAAGGGATCAAGTGCTGCAATAATCAGCTAAAACAGCATCGCCCCTTGTACCCTGTTGCCTGGGACGCAAACATTTATTTTTCCCATCGTTTTTTAATGAGCAATTTAAATATGTATTGAGTTAGGAAGCCCAGGTGTCAAACAAATGCTGCAGAGATAAATCATGTCGGGGAGATTAACTTCTCCCTGCTTAGGGAGAAAGGAAATCACATTGTGACAAGCGTCCTCCAAACACAATAGCTGCTCTCCTTATTTCGAGACAAACGAATGGGAGAAATGATTACATTCACAGAAGAATGGAGAGACAGGGAGGGGAGGGAGAGAGAAATACAGTATATACGTATAGAGAGGGACGATATAGGGAAGCCCGAGTGAGGGAAACGGAATGGCATGGGGTGGGAGGGAGGGAGAGATGGGAGTAATGGGAGTGCAGGAGATGTGAGGGAGAGGAGAGGGCTGGGTGAGCAGAAGAGAGAAGCAGCGCCTCAGTCAGTGAAACCAATTAGTTAACATTTAAGAAGTGACAAAATGGCAGAAAGTAGACAGACAGCCAGGACATAGATCAACTAAGCACTGCTGTTATTATTAATTATCAGTCCGCCCGTCTCCATGTATTTGCTCCCTGCTCTCTCTCCCTCTCTCTCTCTCTATTCTACCTCAATTATTTTCCACATAAAATAAAATAATCCCTCTCCAATTTCTCTCTCTCACTGTCTCTCTCTGTCTCTCCCCCTGTCTTTTATTTCAATTATTCTCAACAGAATAAATCATTCATGGCTCCCGCCGTGAGCCCTGATGGCGAGTGGTTAGTACATGCATATTAAAACCATCTCTGTCCATATCATAAAGCTAAACACAGGAACCATTTCTTTGGGCTATGTTTCCTCTGAGACGAGGAAGGAAGGAAAGAAGGAAGGAAGGAAGGAAGGAAGGATGGAATGAAGGAAGGAAGGAAAAAGAAAGGAAGACAGAAAGAAGAGTACAGTAAAGGCAAATCCCTTAACTGAACAATCTCCTTCATCTAATGCATAGGGCGAGGGGATCAAAGCAGAGAGGCTGTACGTTATGAAACACTATATGGAACAAAAGGGGTGCTGAATGTGTTCTCTATCTGCGTCTCTCTCTCTCTCTCTCTCTTTGTGCACATTTAAACCAGTGGTCCTCTACCTGTGGACCGGGGACCAATGGTGGGCCACGAGGGTATTGCAAGTAGGCCTCCAAATAATTGGCCAAACACTACGATTTAACATAAAAACAAATAAATAAATAATGCACCAAAAAAAGTTCATTGTATTTTTTCTTTAATTCCTTGAAAAACCGACAAACAGGAACTTAATGTACACTAGGTTAGTTCCATTGATCCGAGCCAGAACACAATTGATTTGATTGATTGATCATCAAAATAATCATGCCCTGAAAATGCCTTTGGACTGGCGTGTTAAAGGAGTAGCTCACCCAAAAAATGACTTATTTTCTATCAATTGCACACCCCATGAAGCCTTGAATCCATGGATTTATTTTTTCATTTGTTGCATTCCTAAGCCAATAATTTGATTCCCGTCTCCTACCGGCTAATGTATCCGGTAGGAGACACAAAGTAGATTATTTGTGTCTCCTACCGGATACACACCTGGTCATCAAATTATTGGTTTAGGAATGCCACAAAAACAAAAATAAATCCATGAATTCAAGGCTTCATGGGATGTGCAATTGATAGAAAATAAGTCATTTTTTGGGTGAACTCCTCCTTTAAGTGGTCAGATGGATGGACTGCCATTAACTCTTTTGACATTGGGCCCTGATCCAAGAAAAGGTTGAGAAGCACTGATGTAAACTACCGTACCTCTGCTAATGCAAGACAACACCAGAGAGAGCGTGATCACGGTGTTATGCAGTGGTGGAAAAAGTACTCAAATGTTCTACTTAGGTCAAAGTAGCAATGCTGCAATGTAGAAGTACTCTGTTACAAGTGAAAGTCCGGAATTAATAAAATCGACTTGAGTAAAAGTACAAAAGTATTATCAAAATGTAATTAAAGTACCAAAAGTAGAAAGTACTCATTATGCAGAATGTCCCATTTCACAAGTTTTCAACTGTATGACTATGATATGTCTAAAAATCTTTAGAAAATAGCAGATCTACAAGCGGTGCGACGCATTGTGAGCTTGTAGATCGGCTATTTTCAAATGGCCAAAATGTATAGGGCTGAAGTGGGTAATGTATGTTTTGTAATAATAATCAAAATCTACAAAGTAACTAGTAACTAAAGTTTTCTAATAATTGTAGTGTAGTAAAAGTACAATATTTGCCTCTGAGATGTATTGGAGTAAAAGTATTGAAAATGGGAAATACTCCAGTAAAGGAAAAAATCCTCAAAAGTGTACTTAAGTACAGTACTTGAGTAAATGTACTTAGTTACTTTACACCACTGACTGGTGTGATCACAGTGTTATGTATGTGTAGCGGAAGGAAAAGGAGGAATTTCACTGGTGACCGTGTGTGTGTCAGACTCCTGTTCAGACTTATTCATTCATTTGTTTTCTCTCTCTCTGTGTCTGCTTTGCTGATGACTAACATGTCTGCATGTGTATATAAAAGGTAACTAATAATCAAAGAAGTTTAACAAGAAGTGGCCTTATTTCCGCAAAATACAAATTATCTTAGGTTTTTCTTGCTGAGTTTCATGTGTTGTGAAATTATCACTAAAATGGGATATGAGATATTCCCCCCAAAAGACAATACAGTAGTTTTCACTTTAAAAGTCTACCGCTATTGAGGATTTTCATCTATTATTTCTTTTTTCTCTCTTGCTCACATTCCTGATTCCCTCGGTCTGTCTCTCTCTACAATATGTTTGAAGAAGAAGAAGGGGGGAAAAAAAGAATTACTCTGTGGAATTTTGGTTTGAAGTTCTTTACTTTCTAGTATTTCACCGTTTGAAATGTCATGCGATCTGGAATGATTAGACATGGGAGCTTTACGCTGGCCCCTCAGAGTTTACAACAACACATCCTGTGCAGTGGGGGCCCTTAAAACTTTTTGTCAGACAAATAGGAAATTTAGCCTTTCACCCTTGGACCAAAAGCTTATGAAAACATATTGCTACTCTTGTCATGTGGTGACTCAGCAGACGTGGGCCTGCAACCAATTTGGTTCTCCGGAGCCCAGAGTTCGGATAGAGTCACAGAAACAGTTCCCTGTTAGAAAGAATTCAGATGTTCCTGTATTTATATATCGATACAGTATGCGATCAAGGGCGGTTTAATGTGATTTCCGCCGGGTGGTTTGATCTTAAAGTTATTGCATTTTCTGTAAGTCCGTTTTCCATCCATTTTACGAGCAGTTTTTATAGTGGGTTGCAAGTTATCATCTCACAGCTACAGCAACACTTGGTCTTGTTTGGCCTTCCCGACACAAACAACTCCTTTAATCCTTCAAGTCATAAATGCTGCCTTCACTCACACTCACTAGAGCTTTTGCTCTCTGTCAATCAGTGTCCAGTAGTGTGATGTTTGTCTACATTAATTTTCTTCAGAAGTGCTGAAGTGAGTACTATATTCATTGGGGGAGAGAAACACCACAAAGTGCATTATTCATGGCAGGACAGCAAGAGAAAACAAGAGTGTAAAATCCCTGCTAGACCCCCCTAGAGCTCCTTAGACCGAAACCGGAAAAAATGTGGTTTGGACTGAATAACATGCCATGACTATCCTTATAAAGCTCTACTCCTTCGTTGTTGGGGATAAAAATAAAATGCAAAATAAAAAAGAAGGAAATGTTAATTATTATTAGTGGGAGAATGGGGGAGGGGGGTACTGTAAATCATACTGTATATTCAATGAAGGATTAACACATACCGTATGCCATGAAAATAATGTGCTAGAGTGAAAAGTAACAATATAAATAATTTTCGGGTGCCGTGAATTAAACAAAGGGGTGCCCGGAGCCCAAAAAGTTAGAGAACCACTGGATTAGGCAATAGTGTTGTATACTGTAGTGTTCTCTCTAAAAGTTTTGAGATTGAAATAACTTCTATTTCAAGCAACTAAATTACTTTTTAGTAAAAAAGTTTGAGAACCACTCTCACAGGCATCTTTTTCATTGGTCACACCGCATGACATAATTAGGAATTATCTCTAGTCACAGACCCCACTAAGGCACAGGCTATAAATGTACACATTTCACTAATAGGGTCATAGATCAGGGGTTGTCCAAACCTGTGATCCCCATCTGCTTACGGAACCATCTTTTTAAAAAGCAGCAGGCCACCCTTGCAGCCATTAGTGTAACAATGCCGCAGCACAATGCATCAATCAAATAAAGAAAAGTGGGACTCCGCCGCAATGGTCTTAGTCATTTAGAATGGATGACGCAGGCAGGACCTAGAAATAATAACACACAGTGTATCTGGGTCTCTCAGAGCCACACCTAGACCTATGGGTTCAAATTAACCATCCCACCACCCAGCGGGAGAAGATGAGTTAGAGAGAGAGAGAGCGAGCAAAAACTTATGGAAGGGGGACTGGGGTGGGGTGACATACTTCTAAAAGGGGCAGCAAGCTGCGTTAACATTTAATTGAGTTGGCCTGTTTTTAAAAGGAAGGCACCCACTTGGAAAATGAGAAGAATCTACATAACATATAAAGCAAATAAATAAATAAATAAAAGAAAGAAAGCGAGGAAAGAAAGAAAAAAAAGAAAATACAGTATATTCCAGGACAGAAGAATAGCGTGCTAAGAATAACGATGTTAAGGTGAAGAAAAAATAAAATGAAACAGAACAAAAGCGCAGCTAAATGCAATCAGGTCAAACCGAATCAAGTCAAATGAAGTCAAGTCATACCGTTTCTTTTTTTATTAGATTTGTGGCTGTTTGTGGAGGGTTGGCTTTGTTTTCATGTTTGAGAGAGCTGGCCGTCCCATTAATAAAGCTGAGTGTGTTGTTTCAGCCTGACTTAATGGAGAGACAGTAAAACTATTCATTTCCTGTCTGAGGTCATGCTAAGGAGACATACTGCCAGTGTTGCCATGTCCTCTTATTATAAGTGACTTTGGGCTTGTTTTTCTGTAATGTCGCTTGTAAATATTGGTAGTTGAAGGTTTTTTTTTTGGACTTGTTTCTAAAGTGTAGTTGCTTATGTGGGCTTGCTGTCTAATGTTTAAAGCAGTTGCTCTCAAACATTTTCATGTCAAGGACCCCCACATTAATATGTTTTTATCCGCAGACAATATTTTGTGCCAGAGACCCCCATAAAAGATTTGTGTATTTAAAACGTTTCATAAATATTCCAAATATAAAAATACAAAAATCAAGATCATTAGAAAATAGCTGATGTAAATAGGGTTACAGTGGTTCAACTGATTTTTATGCTATATTAAGCCATTTTCGCTGGGGACCCCTTGTGTGTGTGTGTGTGTGTGTGTGTGTGTGTGTGTGTGTGTGTGTGTGTGTGTGTGTGTGTGTGTCTGATCATACGACCTAGCCGCTTCTTTTGGACTTGTTTTCGGAGACCTTTCTGCTTGTTTTTCTCACAAAAGCTGGCAACGCTGCATGCTGCATAATCCTGGGCTGTCTGACAGACAGAACAGGGGTGGGCCTGATACAACTGGCTGCCACTGACACTATCTAGGATACAGAACAGAACAAAAACAAAACAGAACCTCCTAGACACTAGAATAGAATGGAACAGGGAGGGACAGAATCTGGTATATCGTTGCTGTCGGGCGGAAAACTTGTATGTCCAAAACCGTTAATTTCCAGGAAATGAACCCCCACCCAAAAAAAAAAAAACCTGAGTTCCAATGTTTGCGGTGTGGCTATTATTTAGTCACACGCTCTTGTTAATACTTTTCATTTGTACAATATCTGTAAAACCCACAAACAGACTTTCACTTCACTAGGGGTGGCAGTGGCTCAGGAGAAACGTAAGGTTCCCAGTTCCATTCCCGGGCTCCCACAGAGTTACTGCCGAAGTGTCCTTGGGCAAGACACTGAACCCCTAATTGCACCCGATGAGCAGGTTGGTGCCATGCATGACTTCCTCTGCCGTCGGTGTGTGAATATGTGTGAATGGGTGAATGTAATGCACTTTGGATAAAGGAACTATACACTGTAGTGTAAATGCACCATTTACCGCTTTCAAAACTTTTTCAATAGTAGTGAAAGTAGCAGATCTAGAAGCTCACACATCTGCTATTGTGAGCTTGTAGATTGCTTGTATTTTTGCTCCTTTTGCACGACACTCTTGTACGATGAAGTAAGGCATTCATTTACGGGGGGTGGGGGGGATAAAACGTTGACATTATGGAGATACAAGGTTTCTGCTCAACAGCGACGATATATAATAGAACAAATGCACCCAATATAACAGATGGGCATAACCTAGAATATAAATACAGAATGGAACAGAATGTGTTCATTATTTATATGAACCCTATTGTGTTATTCTCCCGGCTAATGGATTCCTGCCAATAATGTTGACTCTGAACTGAATATATATTAGAATAACAGGATAGAACATAGCAGACAATAAAGACAGAGCAGATGAAAGAGCAAATCGGGTGCAGAATCAGAAGATCAGCACAGATGAGCGTGGGGATACAGAGCAGAATGTAGCAGAACATAATAGGGCTATTGTACCGTTCAATTACAATAATGTCGCTTATTTAATTACAGCGCTTCCCTCCTCTGTGTTAATTTTTCCCTTCCAACTGCGCTCCAGCATGTCAAATTCCACAGCATGCGTACGCAGTACAATCCTCACTGTTAGTTTATCCATTTGCAACGGTAGACAGTATCAAAGTACATTTACTTGAGTACTGTACTCAAGTAAATTTGAGTATCTGCGTATACTTTACTTGAGTATTTGTATTTTTTGGCTACTTGGATGACTTTGACTCCACTATGTTCCAAAGGCAATCATTGTACTTCTGACTCAACTACATTTCTAGAAAGGGAAAAGGGACATTATGGAATTAACCACTTTTTAAAATACTGTCAAAATAGCAGATCAACAAGCTCACAAAGCATCGAATTGCGACACGTGGTGAGCTTGTAGATATGCTATTTTCCACTATTATTGAAAATGTTGGGAAAATGTCATTATCTTGATAGCCCACAGCAGTATTTCTAGTGCAAATTTGACTGTACAAACCTTCACTTGTAATTGAGCCATAACTTGACTTAAGTACTGGGTTTGAGTACTTTGTCCACCACTGTCCATTTGTAACTCCCAACAGTGTACACATGTAACCAAATGGGCCCGTAAGGGTCCATTTGGTTACATGTGTACACTGTTGGAGTTAAACTGTACATGGAGGTATACACACGGATGGTGAAATGAACTCTGAAGTTGGAGTGTCTCTGGGAACAATGAGGCCCATTAACATCCACACAGAGGAGTCCAGTAATCAGAACAACATGACTGTTAAACCACACAGGCATGGCTATAAAACCACATGGAAAACCTATAGCCTGGAATGGCTCTCCGAGGAAGCAAAGCAGTGACAGACCCCCCCCCCCCCCCCCCCCCACACACACACACACACACACACACACACACACACAGAGAAAGACAGACAGAGAGATAGGAAATACTGTGTGTTTGTGCGTGTGTGACAGAGAGAGAGAGACAGAGATTGTAGTGTGGATGTGTGTGTCTTGACATCTGTGTGTGAGAGGAGAGCAGAAGAATCCTCTCCTAAGCCAAACATTCATTTAAATATGAGTGAATGTTTTAAGGCTCTTAAATTAGGTCTAGGGGGGGGATGATGGGGAAGGAAAAAAAAAAATCTTTAAGTGGTTTTATCTGTCATTGATTTGACTATGGTGGGAGAACAGAACACAGAGAAGAACAGAACAGAACAGAACAGAACGGACCAGAATAGAATGGACTAGAATACAATACAATACAATATAGTAGTGGAATATAGTATTGTGAAGTCTAATAC
This sequence comes from Gymnoscopelus microlampas, assembly GCF_963454915.1. NCBI lineage: Eukaryota > Metazoa > Chordata > Actinopteri > Myctophiformes > Myctophidae > Gymnoscopelus > Gymnoscopelus microlampas. The sequence continues at coordinate 17,417,435 of NC_139951.1, forward strand.
TGCAGAACGCCATAGACCCAGGTACAGTAACTGGGAATCAGACAGTGTGTCTTGTTTTCCAAAATGCTACATTTACACTTTAACAAAAAATAAACATAAGGTGTACCACCAACTGTATATCACCGAAGTTTACTTACAGTAAAACATCTTAAATGCAGTGAACGCAGTCTGTAAAAGTTACTTTTAGCTTTCTGAGTTGTATGCTTATATATATATATATAAATATATTTGTACCTGGTGGGAATTTAACTTGGAACAAAACTCTTCAAACGATGACTTTGCAAAGTTTTAGAAGCACTGCCAAAAAGATCCAGCTCTAATAGTAATAATACATTTTATTTATTTGAATAAACAAAAGGCCTTAACGGAATTTCCCCATTTTAAAAACATCAGTGGATTGCTACATTGTTTGAATGTAACAGAATGAATGACTCTTGAGTCATATGAGCGTGCAGTGCAGTCACTGTTGCTGTAGTCAGCAGAATGTCTCTAACAGGCCATATGCCGGATATGCTGTACAGTAGTTCTGTCTGTCTTCATGGCCATCCATCTCATCACACACTGCTGTCTGTCTCCCTGTCTCTCTCTCTCTCTCTCTTTCTCTCTGTACAAATCTGTACAAGTCCTTCCAATCTTTCTGATGGAGACAATATGATATATTGGATGATGACTGAAGTACAATAAAAAAAATAATAATATGCAAGGCCAGACACACTACTGTAATATGATGTACTGTATGTATTTGCCATTGCCAATAATTACAGTATTAACCATTTAAGCCGTATATACTTTCTCGGTATTGACTATTATCTCGAATAGCGAAATTCGTTGATTTTCGCAATTCAAAACTATTTTCAACTAAAATGCTATTCTCACAAAGTGAGCTTGTAGATTAATACTATTTCAGAATTAAACAAACATTGTGAACATAAAAATGAATCAAATATTTGAATTATCAAAATTATTTAAAAACAATCTTTTTAACATTTTGCCTATAATGACATGCCCAAAACATGGACACCGGGTTGAAAAGTGTCTAAAAGTGATTTTAGTATACTAATTCTGTGGCCATAAAAACCAAGTACAATCCATACTTTTTTGACCTACATAGGTGTGGTGTGCGCAGTGGACTAGATTCCACTGTAAAAATGATTAACATAAAAAAAAAAAATATATATATATACATATCCATAGCAGCCTCTCCAGTGAAAACCAAAACCACTTAGCGATTATATGATCCTAATACAGGCAGCGGCATGATATAAAGGAGAGGGCTTTATGACTGGCTTTGGGACAATGAGGTCGTTTTTCACACTTTGTGTAAATGAAGACTCAGCAATCTCACATACTGCAGTGTATCCGGTGTCAGGTTACTATAAAAGAGTAATATTCCTCGCGGCAATAACACCTACTGTACTGTGAATAGGGGTGGGGTTCAAATGGAGGCATATTTTAAAATAAGAGACCTTTTATTGAGGTAAAAAGATATATGTACTTCAGGGCCAAATTTCACTCAAAGGGATCATTTGAGAAGGCAGAGTTTAATCATGTATAACAAAGGTTGTCTAACTGCTGTATATATCTTGTGTACTGTAACTTTTACTGTCTAATGTAATGCAGATATTCAGTAAGCTGCTGCCATTAGGTAGTATAATAATAACTGGAGCCTGACCGACGCCAGATGTTTGGGTCCAAACCCGATTTTGGAGATTAGTAGTCCACCGATTACCGTAGTACTGACCGATATTTTGTGAAAAAAGTGCAAAACGTTTGAATCAATTTAAAAACATAGATTTGATTAAAGTTTCTGTATGAGAACGTTTAATTAGAATTGATTTTATGTAACCACTTAAGCCCTGTTGAATATCTACACGCTTGTAGATCTGCTATTTTTGAACATGTCTGAAAACTTTTGAAAATGATCGCCTACAATGACATGCCCAAAATAAATCGTCAAAAAAGTCAAATAGACCGATTTATCGGCCAGACCGATATATATCGGTCAGGCTCTAATAATAACTATGCTATCCTGGCACAGAGTGGGTGGTTGATTAGCACCATGCATGTTTATTATAAGACTGCCGTCAGATGGAATTCACAAGTCTGGAGCAATTAAAACATCAGGGTTTGAATAGTTTTAGGTTATGAAAGCAGTTTAAGCTCTACAGCAGCATGTACGGTAAACTGTTCAAGAGCAACACACGACTGCAGTGATAAAGATGAAAGCTAAAGATGAAATAATAATTTAGCTTGATACAGTTAAAAAATGTAAATAAAAAGAATGTGCAAAACTTAAAGAGAGTGTAAGTGATATTTTAAAACATAGTAATAATTGCTATAGTGTTTGTTCAGAAAGAGGAATCTCCACATCCCTCCAACTTTTTAGTAAACGGAAAATAAATATTCATGAGGGTTACAAGTTTCATCCAATGAGAAGAGATGTCACCCTTTATCACTTTTTTATAGTGTAACCTGTATGAGCTTTCTCTCTTAGAATCAAACTTATCAAATGCAAATAGTTTCTTGTTTTTACAGCTTGTCTCTAATCGCTTGGAAGCATTTCCTGAAACTCTAACCTCATTCTCTTGACAGTGCCTCAAACACAATTTCTCTTCCATTGTGTTCACACAGAATGCAAAACACTAAATGTAGTTGTCATAGTGTGGATGCAATTCTCGTTCCACTTTGACATTCCACTGAAAACTCAATTGGCTATGTACCTGTCTCATTCGCATTGACACAGTTGTTGACTGGGTAAATCATTGCATGCAAAATACTTTGTACAATGAAAATTGTGTTTGTACAAAAGATAAGGCAAGCATGATGGGTAGTTGAGAGTAAATAGCATTCCTTCAGTAATGGAGAACACATACTGTACTGTCAATTCCATCCCATAGGTGCTTTTGTGAACACAATACTCACAAATGCTAAAAAATAAATAATATAGAAAGGTAAAACAACCATACCATATGAAAAGGTTACGTAATACATTGGTTCTCAAAGTGGGGTCCGGGGACCCCCAGTTGTCCTTGAGGCGGTTCCAGGGGGTCCCCAGCCAAATGATTGATAGCTAGTAACCACGTGGACCCTAGTGTGTCTGTAACTCCGAGAGTGTACAAATGGAACCAAGATTAACACTGATGATACTACAGTGATTGGGGGTCCCAGCGATGAAAATGGTATCAAATGAGAGACCGTGGTCCTAATGCATATCAAATGCTGGGGTCCTTGAAATTAAAACGGTTGAGAATCACTGCTATAGCTGTAAAATCTTCTCTAATATGGCACTATGTCCCGGCGCTATTGTCAGGGAGGTGGCTCTGTATCGGTTGTATTTGATACAGTCTGTTTATGGCTAAATATTATTAATTCGGTGGCGGTAATATTAGCGTTTTCTCACCGTCAGTTGATGCTCCATACCCATATGAGTTTTTCTTTATTTTTGCAATACAGTTCTTATATGCCGCGATATTAACTCATTGCATGTCAATGTCATTTTAGAATGACAATGACACAAATGACTTCTAAATCCTAACAGTTTTTTTGAAAAAACATATATGTCTATATATCAGTGGTTCTCAGACTTTTTCATGTCAAGGACCTCCAAAATTACATGTATTTGGCTGCGGACCCCCCCCCCCCCCCAGAAGCAAAGATTTTAGTTACGATTTCCGATTTCAAGATTTTAGCAGATATACAAGCTCACAGCGCGGCACAGAGTGCCACACTATGAACTTGTAGATCTGCTATTTTTGAATAGCTAAAGTATAAAATGACATGATGCTTACATTACATCAGACTTCCGTTTCTATACTATCACACAATCTGTCCAGTATTGGTGCATATCGTCTCTGTCGGGGTGGAAACTGTTACTTTTCCGGACTCAAATTCAAAAGTAGCAAAAGCAGCAGATCTACAAGCTCAAAATGCGTCGCTTCGCGCCGTGTTTCGAGCTTGTGGATCTGCTACTTTTGATATTTTTGTGGTATGATCAAGTAGGGTGTTAATTTATGAAAAAACACAAAAAGTTAGGATATGGAGATAAGAGGTTTCTGCCTGACAGCGAAAAATATGCTGTACTTTGCACACCATCATGAGAAGGTGCTATACCAGGGGTCTTCAACGTTTTCAGGCCAAGGACCCCCTAGCTGAGGGAGAGATGAAGCAGGGACCCCCTCTGTATTGTATAAAATTGTGTTTCAGATCATACATTTTTTGTTTACTTGGTCTGATCTTTTTTTCCCTCTACGCTGCGAGGCGTTGTGAGCTTGTAGATCGGCTATTTTTGGCTAAAGTTCTCCTCAGAGAAGGGATGCTAGGGTTCAAGTGGTTAAGGTAAAAAAAGAAAAATCATATCACACAAAGATTTGGCGGACCCCCTGTAGTAACTCTGAGGACCCCCTAGGGGTCCCGGACCCCTTGTTGAAGACCCCTGTGCTATACACGTGGTGACATTGTCGCAGCGATTGACTGACTTAGCATCTTTTGACGCATGTGGTTATCATTTTGATTGTTATATAGTTCCTTTTGCACGGGGGGGGGGGGGGACACACTGTTATGAGAAATGATTTTTATTGTTTCGGGGATTGCACATTACGGTTTTGGGAACGAGGTTTTAGAGTTTCAGGAAATGCATCCAAGCGATTGAGAAAAAAAGTTTAATTAGCAAATTCCCTTGCATCACATCATTCCTAATATTGTTCGACAGATGCTCACAGTTCTGTGGCTCTATGAATAATGTTGTAGGATTAAAAGGTTGCACTCGTATCTCCGGGCTCGTTGAGATGAAAATAGATACTGGTGACAAAATGTCAAATGTCTACGGGAACTGCTGAAATAAACACAGAGGCGTTCTGTGCCTTTTCATAATTGCAGTATGGCACCCCTTCTTATATCAGGGTGCTAATACTACAGGATTTGTTTACATGATGATTCATTGGATCTCTTTATCTTTACACGGTGAAATTCATCGCCGGAGCTTCAGATACCCGGTGGCCATGCAATATTATTTATACATTTTGTTTTAAAAGGATTATTCAAATTTCAGGTTTCATAGACGCTGTGTTGAGCTTATTTTCCTACACACAAATCATATACTGTATGTACCTACTAAAAAGCTTATAATACCTTCAATTATTTCCTGTATCTTCCAGGTAACAGGCTCACACGTATCCAGTGTTCCCAGAGATCCAGTTATACTTTTTTGGACATTTCTTCTCACAGTAACGAAGCTACAATATCCCACACTTCTATATTTACTTTTCATACCCTTAACCCATTCAATCCGGGAATGTGCCTGTGTCATTTTAGATTTGAGCTATAGACATTATTTTATACTTTTTTTTTTGTATATCTGCTATTTTTGAATAGCCATAGCACGGCACGAATGCCGCCCTATGAGCATATAGATCTGCAATCTTTTTTGAAAAATCGTGAACATTTGTGCAAATCTTTGAATACATATATTTTTTGAAACAACGTTTTTAACTCAAATCTTCACTTCTGGAGGTCCCTGGAACAAAATGTTTTACAAATCTTTAAAAAATATTTATTCAAAGATTTGCAAAGATTTTTCAAAAATAGCAGATCTACAAGCTCATAGATGTGCTATTTTTGAATAGACAAAGACATGTAAAATGACACAGATGCGTTCCCGGATCTAATGGGTTAAATCCACTTCCTTATGTCACACAGTGCTCTTCCAGTCAGGAATATGACCCTACGACTGCCTTACAGCATCGAGTGAGCAATAGTCCAAGTTAAGCACGATTTATACTGTACGACAGTGTCATTCGGCGCAAACAGCCGAATGACACAACACAAGAGCTCACAAGCTGCGCTTGTAGATCTGCTATTTTCGGTGCACAATCAAGGGCGACGTGTAAAAAATGGGACTGAGATGCATGCTGCAAAAACTGAGCCCGCTGCCAGTGAAATCTCTTGTCTCATATAATTACCTCCCACGCACTCCAGACTGGCGTGCTGTGAAGCGATCGCTTTCAATAACACCAATCAACCATCACATGCAAGGTGAGAACACGCTGCTATGCCTGTTCAAACGGCTGAAGTCATGAGCCTCATTGAGAACGGCATGGCTTTTAAAAGATAACTGCATCTGTTCAATCTGTGGCTTCATATTAATGCAATCCATTCGGGCACAAAAGACTGTGGCACATTGATTTCCGGCCGGTGCGTGATTTGAGATGATAGCAACAAGGACATGGTGGTCAAAACACATGTCTTCATAATCAATCTATTACTGTGATGCTGTTTATTATTCAATCACTCTTGTCTCCCATAACGTGGCTGACTCACAGGAAAATCGTTACAGAGAGAGTCTGGTTATAGTGTCCAATCACAGGCTCATATTTTAATTTGCATTGCAACAAGGTCAAGATTCCAAAGGGATGGGGTTTCATAATTTAAATATGAAAACCCAAAGAAACGTTGAGTCTCTGGAAGCTTTATCATACATTTTTTGACTTTTTTTTTGTATGCTCGAATGGAGACCTGACTTCAAAGCCTTGGGTTTAGGGAAGCTTATACTAACAAGATACAGTATTTTGTATAAATTGAGCCCTGCAGTGGGTTTATTAAAGACATTTCCAGAAAGCCAAATTTTCATGTCACCGATATCGGCATAACACACCATATACTGTACATCTAGGTGGAAACAAATAACTAATTTTGTGTGTGACTGCACAAACTGTTGCGTTATCAGCTCAGTGCAATTGTCTAGTCTTTCAACACAATGTATAGGCACAATTATTTCTCTGTATATGAACCTAATTGGAAATGGCACTTAAGCCTTGTTTTATACGTCCTTGTATGACGATGAAAATAGTCGATCATAAAGCTCACAACGCGTTGCGATGTGACAGAAGCATGGTGGTCGATCATTTGGCTTATTGACCCGCAGATAAACCTACACAGGCCCTTTTCTTTTTCTGTCTCGTTATCGTTCGTTCTTCTTCTTTCTTTCACTTTCATTCTTTAATTTTCATTCTTTCTTTCTCATTTATGCTTTTCTCCTCTCTCTCGCCACCCCCCATCTCTCTCTCTCTCCCTCTCCCTCCCTCTCTCTCTCTCTTATAAACACATGCCTCCTCTCTCTCTCTTTTCAAGGTGTACATAAGGAGCTCTTGAAACCTAATTATGTTTGCAGGGCTTGGCTCTTGCAGACAGAGGAGCATAGTACAAGTGGATTAGGAAGGGCTCCTTTGTCACTGAAAAAAATAGACTTTCCAACCTGGATGTACCAACGGTAACAAAAGGGGCCTGTCAGCTCCAAATGACACATATAATCCAAGCTACACGCCATGCTAACCGCTGTTTACGTGATGCACACACTAGCCTACAGCAGATATCTGAGATGTGTGCACGACATTTACATGGTAAATATACAGTTTGCATTACACACGTACACAAGGGCGCACACCATAAACCCATGCATCGTCTTAGCTGGTTCTTGTAAAGATGCTCTCATTGTGTGTACCCCTTCCCTGAGTTCATTAAAGCAACGTTCATTTTTTTCTCCCGAGCTCGACATGGCGCCCGTCTTGTCTTTTGTCCCCCCCCCCCCCCCCTCCCCGCCCGCCTTCAATTATGGAGAGAAAGTACTTTCCTCAGCATTAACAGAACAAACAAATTGTGCTCTGATCTTTCAAATTCAGCACAGAGACAATTTCCATATCAGACTTAGCATGCCTCTTCCTCTCGCTATTGTTTGACAGAAAGAACACAAAGAGCATTTTGAGGCTGGAAAAACGAAACGTGTGTGTGTGCGCGTGTGTGTGTGTGTGTGTGTGTGTGTGTGTGTGTGTGTGTGTGTGTGTGTGTGTGTGTGTGTGTGTGTGTGTGTGTGTGTGTGTGTGTGTGTGTGTGTGTGTGTGTGTGTGTGTGTGTGTGTGTGTGTGTGTGTGTGTGTGTGTGTGTGTGTGTGTGTGTGTGTGTGTGCGTGCGTGCGCGTGCGTGCGTGTGCGCGTGCATGTGCATGGGGTGTTTGTTGTTTGATCCAAATGTTGTTGTTATTGTTTTTGGGGGTGATGGATGGGGGGTAGTGGCTTATCATTTCAACATAACACACCAAATGAGTTCAGTAATATGCCAGTTGGACTTTCAACATCCATCACAGTGTCTGAGCATTATTAATAGACTCTCAGTGAAATACATGTCGGTCCAAAAAAAACAACCTTTGTAATTAAACGTCGACTGTTTCAGTCAAAGCTTTGGTTTCAGTCAGCGTGGAACTTCTTTCTTTCTTTCTAAGTTGTCTCACTGTGGCTGAAAGAACTCAGGCCCAATGAATGATGTCTCTCTTTCTACGAGTTGACAAAGGTACATTTAACTGAGGGAAAAGCACCGTACTGAGGGACAGAAAGGCAGCCGTCACTGTGGAGAGTGGAGGAGTGAGAGACAGAAGGACAGTGACAGAGAGAGAAGGAGAGAATGAGAGAGAGAGTGAGAGCCAAAAACATGGAGATCAGTGGTGGAAAGTACATTTACTCAAGTACAATTTTGAGGTACATTTACTTCACTTGAGTATTTCCATTTTTTTTAACTTTCAGTACTTTTGATCCACTACACATCACAAAGGCGAATATTTAAGTCTTACTTCACTACAATTACTTGATTACTTGTCACTTTGCAGATTTAGATTAATATAAAATATACAATAAACCAATTAAGACTTGAGGCCTATCTTATACTTAAATAGATCAGTTATTTTTGACATATTCTTTAAAAAAAAAAGTATTTAAGTATTGTTTGATGCCAATACCTTTGCACTTTTACTCAAGTAAAATTCTGAATACAGGATATTTACATGTATTTTGATATGGCGGTATTGGTACTTTTACTTAAGTAAAAATCTCGGAGCACTTCTTCTACCACTGATGGAGACATCTAGAGAGACAGACAGAGAGAGAAATAGGGAGAGACACGGAGGAGAGAGAGAGAGAGAGAGAGAGAGAGAGAGAGAGAGAGAGAGAGAGAGAGAGAGAGAGAGAGAGAGAGAGAGAGAGAGAGAGAGAGAGAGAGAGAGAGAGAGAGAGAGAGAGAGAGAGAGAGAGAGAGAGAGAGAGAGAGAGAGAGAGAGAGAGAGAGAGAGAGAGAGAGAGATGGCTCCTGGCGCTCCGCCAGGATACATTTTTGCTTACAAAGAGAAAGCAGACAGAGGCACTTTGACTAACAACCTGTACCACCACCACAGTACAGGCCAAACCAACACAGTCATTAAAATGACACTTATTAACATCACAAGAACAACCTCTAGCCACATCATAAACACACACACACACACACACACACACACACACACACACACACACACACACACACACACACACACACACACACACACACACACACACACACACACACACACACACACACACACACTCACACACTCTGGAAAATGGCACCATCAATTTGCAGAGTTGCAGACCAGCACTGCATTCTAATAATGATGGTCCAACTCATCACACACAGACGGCCGCACGCACGCACCCGCACACACCCGCACACACCCGCACACGCACACGCACACACACACACACACACACACACACACACACACACACACACACACACACACACACACACACACAATACACAAGAAATATTAACAAGCTTACAAGTTGTGATCTGCTCTGATCCATATAAGCAAATCACCATGAACGTTATCCCCCCGCTGAGTCTATTGATTGTGTTTCGCAGCTGTGGCCTGATGTAACAGCTTGGCCGCAACAAAAGCCTCCATTATCGATTGTCCTCATCTTCATCTCTGCGCTGGAATCCAATACATACTGTACATGGGACTCCATTCAAGGATCCAAGGGCAATTTAACATTTTTGTTTTGCACGGGCCACTCAAGGGGGGAAACAAATCCTTATGCAAATCTCCTCAACCTCTCTCTCTCTACGCAACATAGGAGTCACTACTCATCTGCAGCAGTCTCTAATTATGTCTCTTTTCCAGTACAAAAGGTAACCCAGAACCTTCCATAACCTGAAACTTTACAGATCCCTTTAAGTTCTGTGATAGTTTCGCAGATGTATTGAAACCACATTAACCCCAATCTGGGAACCCGTTCGGTAAAAAAAAAGAAAATATTAATAAAACAGGAACTGGGGTTTGGCTTTCTTAGTCCACTTCCTTTCGAGTGCTTCTGTGTTTATTCCTACTAACGACAACATCACATGTTTAAGGCAGTGGTGCTGACAGATTCTTCGCTATTTATATCCTCACTATTTGTTTCAAAATGTGTTCTTGTTATAAAGATTGTCAAAGCCGTATTGTATGGAAACAAACCCAGAACCTGTGAAGAACAGTACATGGCACGGCACTGTTCGCTTAGTTCTTGTTGTCGAAAAGAGCCATTAGTATACTGTAGCAGTTGCAGTGGAGGTACTGTATGTTTTTGTTTGTCACCAGAAATGAATGTCCTGTTTTATACTGTGTTGTGTGATAGTGTTACCTAAAAGTTGAGAAAATAGCCAACTTGCAAGCTCACAATGGCTATTTTCGCTACTTTAGATCCCACAAGGATTCTAATAAAACCCAAAATGTATGTCATTTAGATATATGCTAGGTTTGTCATTTAGGTATGTTTTTCCTTTTTTCCTTTTTTTAAAAACTTATAACACGTTTTTGTTGGTTGACTAGGCCTCATGATGCTTAAGGATGACCAAAATAAGGTTAATAAAGCACCACAATAATTTTAACCACTTTATCGATGCATATGTTGGCTATTCAATAATAGGAGATCTACAAGCTACTGTACAATATCGGGAAATGTTTGGAAAAGTTTTAATAATTTTGAATTGTTTTCTAGCAATGGGCAGAGATGACATTTGACTGAGATTTCTTTTGGAGCAAATGACGGTGTGTCAAAATAAAGTGGATCGCTCCTTTACTGAAACAGCTAAATACTGATGTCAGCCCACTGTGCTGGGTGACTCAATACAAAATGAAATTACTCATTAAGACAGAGATTTCTCTCTTTGTGTAGGAACGCTTATCATTGCAGGAGCGCTGTGATTATAGTCAGTACTCATCTGGATAATTATTCTTTTCTCCTTTCTTCCTCATAATTTCGACACTGAATTATCATTCCCGCACTGTGCTGCTGTTTGCTGTTATCTGAGCGCCATTCAATCATATATTCAGTAAATATGAACTTGCATATGCATAGCACACGCACTGACACATGCACAATACAATTCACAGCTCAAATATGTACAAATTAGGATCATTGAACCGACAGCAACGCTGATATCATATTATTCTCGTATTTAGGCTTTTTTGTATTAAAGCTGGAACTTGAGTATTATTGGTATAGCCAAAGCACGGCCCAGTATTAACAGATGAAACTGGCAGCAGTAAATGCATTTTATAGGATAAAAATGATGACATGCCATACAAAATAAAAGCAGTGGAGACAGTCTTCTTGGCAGAAATTGACATTTTGATCTATTCGGCTTGTACATAGCTTGTCTTCTTTGGTCCAAGCTAGTAATAATAAATGGTCCAAATTGCCCATAATTTGAATAAGATCTAATGGAGGAGACATCAGCACAGGCTGCCAAGCAACCCTGCCAAGCTCACGTCCAAAGCCCTCCATAGTTACAGCCTAAATAATAAACTATATAAAAAACCTCTCCAAACATGTTCTTGTTTTTCAGAGTTAATTACAAGAACTTGCATTTCTTCCTTATTTGGATACTTGTAATTTTGGTGAAACTGATTGCAGATTTATGTACTGTAACTGACTGATTTTTCTACGCTGTACTGGATAAAAGCACCAGACAAAATGTGAAATGTAAATGTGCCTATATTGCAGTAAATGTACGTTCACCGTCTCGACAGTATTCTGCATGCATTAGAGGCACCAAACCCACAAAATTATATTCATTTCACTTGAGTTACAATTGCACAAAAATATAGTGATTATAGAAACATTTTGCCTCCTGCAGTTACTCCATCCCAGGAATGATGTGCATTGCTTGCAGAAGCAATGCAGAAAATATACTATACATGTGGGAAAAGAGGTCTACAGTTACCACCACTGTACAATAATAAAGCTGTTGGTTGTTTCGTTTTTTTGAGCTATACTCAGCAAAGGTTACAATGAAAGCTCTTTTGTATCAACAAACTGCACAGAAATCACAAAATGAATGCATATTCACACCTGGATATACTGTACATATACATATAGTACACCTGGCTCTATTCACACCTGCATGGCATGGTACCATCACACACGTCACAAGGTGCTTTGCTTAAGGACAGTGGTTCTCAAACGTTTTCATGTCAAGGACCCCCACATTGATATGTATTTGGCCCCCATCTGAAATGTTTTTGTGCCAAGGACCCCCAGAAGAGAAGATTTATGTAAAAAAAAAAAAAGCAGATGTACAAGCTCGCAGCGTGGCAGAAAGTGACATGCTGTGAGCTTGTAGATCTGCGTTTTTTTAAAAGCCAACATATACAGTAAATGGATTTCACCATCAAATTATTGGCTTAGGAATGCTATAAAAACAAAAAAATCTCCATTAATTCAAGACTTCATGGGGTGTGTAATTGATAGAAAATAAGTCATTCTTTGGGTGAACTACTCCTTTAACTACTTTAGTTAAAGGAGTAGTTCACCCCCCCACCCCCAAGGACCCCTGGGGGTCCCCCAACCCCACCTTGAGAACCTCTGCTCAAGGGCAGAGGTGTTCTTGAGTGATGAGAACATTAAAATAGCCGATCTACAAGCTCACAACGAGTGAGCGGTACACCAGTGCGGAACTAAATATATCTCAGGCTTGGGTCTTTTAGCTGTCCCCTGCAGGGCCAGTTCAGGAATTTGAGCTAGCAACCTCTAATTGACTGTCATCTCAGAATGCCACAAGATCTAATGATAATATTGTTACGACATTATTACTCTGTACAATAGTATTTCTAATACTATTACTAATACCTATGTGTTCACCTAAGAAATATTTTGTATAGAGTGTGTGTGTGTGTGTGTGTGTGTGTGTGTGTGTGTGTGTGTGTGTGTGCGCGCGCGCGCGCGCGCGTGCGTGCGTGGGTGCGTGCGTGCGTGCGTGCGTGCGTGCGTGCGTGCGTGCGTGCGTGCGTGCGTGCGTGCGTGCGCGCGTATGCTCTGACATTAACTGGCCTTGAGTCTTTTGATCTGAATCTCAGTTCTTCAAAGCAGCTTCCCAGGAATAAAGTAGATTATACCAAGTCAAGGACTTAACAATTACTTTCAATTGAGGGCATGACAAGAGACAGACAAATTCCCTGCATGTGATAATACACTGCAGGACCGACTCAACTTTGTTCACACATGGCTCCAGAGTTAACTTATTCCAAAAATAACATATCCACAATCTAAAAAAAACAAGCCTTCTCTTTCTACAATAAATGCTTGACCGCACAAAGTTAAGACAAATAACAGGGTTTTAATTCAGTCCTAAGAAACTTAAGTCCTTGGGGTTATGGTTGGTGGCTGTTTTGGGTTCCGATGGTTTGAGAAATGTTAGTAACGGTCACATAGCGATTCATGGCTAGGACTTCCCAAAACAATGTAATATGCTAAATTCTAATTCAATTGTAAACACATGAAACCGGTAATGTTGGTTTCATGTTTACGTGTTGTCATATTGACAATCATTGTAGCAACAGTCACACTGCATGAACATGGCCCAAATATTCGAACACAGTCAGAACTCGGTCGTAGCCTATGATGGCCGTACTTGACCCTTTCACGATGACCGAAGACACTTAGTACGACAAACGATTCTTCCGCATGCATGCTTTGTCTGGGATAGCACTAAAGACAGCCGATATCGTGAGGTCAGCTTTAGGGGAGCTGTAGTCATATAGGCTACACTCAGTGCACTTAATGCAATATCCCCTCTCTGTGCCTCGAAGCTGGAAGGCCCTAGAAGTTTTATGAACCAATTAAAAAGCCAAACTTCATACCCGTGTACATTTCCCAGATCAACATGCTGAGGACCTTAAAGGGAAGATTATGATGTGATCTTTTCATAATGATATTCTCTGTGAGCCTGTAAAGGCCTCATTAGGTCCAGGACTACATCTGGTCTAAATATTAACCACCCTCTATTCTTAGCAAAAACAGACCTGAGTTGCAACTGTACTTGGACCGCTTCTTTTCTGCATATGCCAAATCTCTTCGCCAAAAATAACCGATTTACAAGCTCACAAAGTGTCACATTTTGACGCGTTGTGAAGCTTGTAGTTCTGCTAATTTTGGCTAATGTTCCCCCCAGAATATGGATGCTGTGGTTCAATCTAATGCTAAAATCACAGATTCAACATTGAATCACCATTTTTATGCTTTCTTATTCTCTTAATAATTAACATCTATGATTTGCAAACTAAACTACAGGATCTACTGCCTGAGTGAATGTTATTCAGTATGTGAGTGTACAGCACAATGGATTCATTCAATTTGCTTTCAACACTCCACAGTCAAGTCCTCTATCAACCAGCTAGAATGTGCACGACATACATTTGAGCCGGTTAAGTTTTACCTAGTTGAACTCATTTTACTTAGTTGAACAAGTAACAAAACAAAAAAACACAGCTTGAAATGAGGCTGTTCTGATTCTGTTGTGAAGTCACTGGAGGAAAAAATAACCATCCAGTTAATCAACACAAAAGTGTCAAACAACCTTTAAAAAGACGCACGAGAAGACAAGACCGCACAAAAGTGGGACACGCGTTTGTAAGCTCGGTCAAATAACGTGATTGATTACTAATCTCTACAGCAGTCTTTGGTTCTTTTCTCTCAAACCTGCGGAACAGGTCTCAATACTCCTTGTGTACATACTGTCTATTTGTATTTAATTCAATTTGAGCTCATGTGTACTGATTCATCTGTTAAATGTCACTATGGGGCCTCAAGCTTGTAACGTGCTCCAGCAAGGTTAGTGTTATGTCATATGGCGAGGCAGGGAGAAACACAGAAATAAATATGCTTCCTCTCATTGCCTTTTTGTGTTTTTTTTTTGTTTACATGGCTATTCGCCATCATGCATCATCATTTTCAGGATACGGGTAGCATCAGCTAAATGCCAATATGCTAATTTAATTATGACCAAGATGAGTGGGTTTAAACGACAGTCACATTTAGTGCAATATTCACCTTTCAGGATGATGCATATTTCATACCTTGGCTAGAGTGTCTTATCCCTTAGAAGTTTGGTAATCGGGAAAAAAAAACTATTATTATTCTTTTGCAAGTATTTCTGTCTACTGTCAGCCAAACCTGACAAGAAACACCTGGCCAGCTGAAAACATAAATACATCTCCATGACTGTTCCAGAACCTTTTGGCTCTGCATGATCTTCAGCACAAATGTTCTTGAGGGACTACAAAATATAGTTTAGATTCTGTGATCCCAAAAGTTTTTCCATGGTTGTAAGAACGGTGATAACAACTCTATAAGAAAAAACAAGTATTACCTAGCTCAGCTTTCTCCCTTAAGACATCTTTGAAGTTGAGGCCACTGTTGAGGGTTGACTCTCGGTAGCGGAGGTACGGGATGTCTCTCTGGCCATTTCTTCCCTGGTCTCGGTGTGCCGTGCTGGGCTTCAGGGGCACAGCCTTCAGGCCCCTGGTCCATGCCTGGGGCTCCCATACCGTCCATTTGACCAGATCCTCCAAACGAAGAATCACTTTCTCTGACACGGCAATGACCTCGTCCTGTAGCAGACACAGACACAGAGATGTAGCCACTCACATTGTATACGTCACACTGTTCTGTTCTTTTCTTTTGAGAATGTGGAAGATTATAGTCAATGGTGGACAAAGTACTCAACCACAGTACTTGAGTCAAAGTGTAGATACTCCTGATCAAATATTACTCAATTACAAGTCAAAGTTGCTCTGTCAAATGTGTACTTGAGTTAAAGTACTGGATTACTTGCTTTTAAAATATACTTTTAAATATAGTTCATGTTTTTTTTTCTTTTTGAAATCAACACATTGCTATATGAAATTTAGAACATTTTCCAGAAATGAAAAAAATATATCAATAATAATGTAGTATAGCACAACTAAAATCTTTTTCAAAATATTCAAGATTCCAGATTCAAAAGTAGTTTCTCTCACTTAAGTAACTCTTACAGGGTGTTTCCTGTCAATCTTGTCAAAATTTGAACCATTTCTTTCAGGATAATGCAACAGTACAGCAGTAGTCCAGTGAGCATGCAGTAAAATGCAGAACTCCTACAATTCTTCTGAGGCAAATGCAGTTTAAAAATAAATATAGCAGACCTGAGTCACAAGTCTGTTGAAAACACTGAACGAATTAGTTCAATTTAAGACTGGAACAGTATTTGTGGATATTTTATATCAAACCCCACCCATCTGGCACCTATAATAGACATAAAACAGAACTTTAAAAGGAATTTGTACATGCCAAATAACCCAGATCACTTTTGTTCCCTCAGCCTGCAAAACAGCAATTATTAAACCACTACTTCAGGAATCTAACCTTAATCATGGAATCCTCAGTAACAACTGGCCAATTTCAAACCTTCTGTTTACTTTCTATGGACTAGCACCTGTCTTCCTACTGTACCTCACAGACATCATTACTCCCTACAAACCAGTGCTTCTCAAAGGGGTCCTTGGGGGAATGGGGGGGGGGGGGGGGGTTGCGCTTTAAAAAAAATAATATATATATTCAAAGATTTGCACACATTTTCAAGATTTAAAAAAATATTTGTTTTTACTCACACTATTTAAGCGCGAGTGCCGCACTATGTGCTTGTATATCTGCTATTTTTGAATAGCTAAAGTATAAAATAATAGTTAGTGGTTAGAATGGTTGTGACGCTATATTAACTACTTTTGCTGGGGACCCCCTGGTACCCCCCCATGGACCCCTGGGGGGCCCGGGACCCCACTTTGAGAACCAATGGCCTAATGCATAGTAAACTGGGGGTCCTTGTAATTAAAACGTTTGAGAATCGCTGCTATAAACCAGTTCACACTGTACATTCACAAGACTCTGCTTACTTATCCATCCCTAGTGTGCACAACAGTTAAGTTGAATTTAGAACATTTCCCTAATGGAATGGCCTTCCCACCTCCCTGCTCATTAGCAACCTTCAAAACCAAAACCCTCTTCTCATTGTCATACAACCTACCCGAACCTGCCTCAACCTCCTTTACTGCCACGAGAACTGTTCATTTGTTTTCTATGTTTTTAAGCTTTCCTCATTCGATTTTATTCTGTTACCACTTCAATTGTAAATTCAAGTTTAACTTGAACTTGTGCTGAAGTCATTTTCTGCCCTGTATGTCACTCTCTAGAGAAAAACAAAACGTTTGAATGACTTTACATTCTGAGTGACACTTCAAAAGACCTGTTTTTCAGTTGAAATTCAGCTAGTGTCATTGTGCAACGATTAGGTGAAACCACTTAAGCTTAAAATAGTGTGGATTTCAAGATCTTCATAGGAACGGTGTGGCTCCAGTATAGATCTGGAACTTCATGTGACCAGCCTGTGACGCCAGGCACCTATCATGTCGTCTGTGATGTATCTGTGACCAGAGGCGTCATTTCAGAGAAAAGGTGTGTGGCAAAAAGGTGACCACGTATATCGTCGTCGCTGTCGGGCAGAAACGTATTTTCTCAATTTTTTTCTTTTGTGTTTTTTCATAAATATATGCCCTACTTGATCATACTACAGTGTCACACAAAAACCTCAAAAGTAGCAGTGACATGTTTTGAGCATGTAGATCTGCTCTTCAGGATTCTGAATTTGAATCCTGAAAAGTAACAGTTTTGATTTTTTTGGGGGGTGGTTTCGAGATTTCCAGCCGTCAGAGACGATATATTTCAAAAATAGCGATGCGACCCGTTGTGAGCTTGTAGATCGTCTATTTCTGAGGAAAACATGTTTGAAAATTCTTGTCTATGATAACATGCCAAAAATAGGGACACCTGGTTGAAAGTGTCAAATGAATGTGTGGTTGCAAGAAAACACATGTCTATAACATGTGTGTCACATCATGTCACATGTGTAGATGGATGGGCGTGGAATGAGATGCACTCAGCGCTGAGCTGCAAAAAAAAACGTTCAGAGGTGGAGGAAATGTTCATAAAAAAGAACTGAATTTGCGGTTAAATGCAAACGCTAAGGGGTGGCAATTGCTCCTGGGACCCCAAGTGACACTAGCCTGGAAACCAAACAAATCTGCCAGAGCTAAGTGACACCCCTGTCTATGACGTATGACTCCAAATTTGTTTAAGGTGCAGAGGTTGTGATATAAGCCCCGGAAACACAATCTTTGGGAAATGTCTGACATAGGACAATGGACATTTGTGTCACTGTTTGCCATCAGTAGATACTCACATAGTGTGCTATTAAAATCATATGTTACGTGCAGTTAGGCTAGATTGACAAAAGCAACAGAAGGGTGTGTTTTCCAAACTATAGATGGTTGTGAAGAAAGTGACATATTTAAGGGTGTGTTTATTATACGCGCAGACGCATATTCCATCTGTCATGTTACTTTCGGTCGCACATGAATCATGATTTGTTTATGAGAGCCTTGCGGTTGGGTTTTATGAGTGGCTGATTTGGACGCAATAATTGGCTTTCAAAGGAATTCAGCTGATTTTGAGGCTTCTCCATTAAAATGCAATGGAGTGTATCTGCACCGACCCCCCTCCCCCGGTCTCTCTCTCTCTCTCTCACACACACACACACACACACACACACACACACACACACACACACACACACACACACACACACACACACACACACACACACACACACACACACACACACACACACACACACACACACACACACACACACACACACACACACACACACACACACACAGACTCTGTCGGTCTTAATGCAAATCATTTCACATAAATCACAGCACAGAAATCAATACATAGTGACAAAATATGTGCACACTCACACACCTACACAAAGACTACTGTGTGCGACGTGTGTACACACACACACACACACACACACACACACACACACACACACACACACACACACACACATACACATACACATACACATACACATACACATACACATACACATACACATACACACACATACACATACACATACACACACAAACACGCAGACACACACAGATAGCTTATGAAAGATGTGTTTTCCTCTCTGTTTGCTTCACTCGTTGGCTGTTTTGCTTCAAGGATATGCTGACTGACCGAATTACCAAATCAGCCTTAATTTTTAATGGAACAATCTTTATATTGAGTGACCTCGTTACATTATGTATCTGCCGGCTGCCTGCCTGCCTGCCTGCCTGGCTGGATGCAGCACTATGATCGAGTGCCTTGATAATTCAGAGCGCCTCGATTGCTTTGCCAAATAAATACATGATTCATTAAAGGGATACGGCGATAAAGCAGAGGTTGTAGCCTGCCGAGGATGTTTTTGATAAGCACATTATGCGAGTGTGTGTGTGCTTAATGTGTGTGTATGACCAATATGCATACTTTCATCTTGTTCATGAACACAATGGCATCTGTAGAAGCTATTATTTCTTTCATAGGGAATTTGATCAAGCATTATATGACTAAATAAATAAATAAGAAATCTTTGCTACTCTGCCAGGTTTTCCTGCTCTCTAAACTATCCGTCTCCTCTTCCTTCTTAAGATAAGATAAGATGAGATGCGGATACAGGGTGGTGCTGGGGTAAAGTTCCTGCACACCACTGAGGGGACTGGTGTTCGAATCCTCCAGGGTGCCTTTGGACTAAGTGGCCATGTTTGTGGGTGGGAAGCCGGGTGGGTACAGCGATCTCTGTCGCTCCGCAAGTGACTGCTATGGGTTGGAGGGGCACCTGTTCAGCACGGAGTAGAACTGTGAAAGTGAATATCGTTACTGTTGGGCAGAAACCTTACTGTATCTCCATAGTTTAGCTTTATGTGTTTTTGTAAATTAATGCCCTACTTCATCATACATGAGTTTTCTGACTGAGGAGTTCTGATGTGTGTGTGAAGATATGATGATGGCGAGCTAACCCACTTAAGAGTGATTTCGAACCTGATCTTCAACACTACTCTGGACAACAGCTCCCCTTGTCCTGCCAGGGCGGTCGGACAATATGCAGCCAACACACTATTCACCCACCTACTGTATATATCTCTCTCACAAACGCACGCACACGCGCACCTTTTCTTTACTTTTGCCTCAACTTTCAATACATGGTACCATTTTGACTGCAATACTGTCTCAAGAGTGTTATCATCAGTGTAATTTTCCTCCATAATCTCACCTATCTTCTGAGTGCAGTAGCTAGTCCAGTGTTGGCTAAACGTATATCCAGTAAGCAAATGCTACTGTATACTGTACTTGTCTTATATCATCAGCTGTGCAAGACTTTCCAGTCTCCAGTTGCAATTCTACTGCATATGCACAGTATAGTATGTATACCTGGGCATATACAGTAGATGCATAATGCATATCGGCGCAGTCGAGCGGATACCTTGTATGTCTAAAACCGTTACTTTTCAGGGAATAGAATGCCATTTTTTCAGAAATAGTGAAAATAGGCTTGTATATTAGCTATTTTCACCACTTTAGCTTGACATCTCTTGTACGACAAAGTAGGGCATTAATTGACGAAAAAACATAAGTTGAAACATGGAGATACAAGCTTTCTGCCCGACAGCGACAATACGGTGTACAATATGCACAGCCCTCTTTCCTCCCTTTGTTTCTCCTCTCTCTGTGTCCTTGCCTCCTCCCCTTTCCATTAGGCTGAAGGAGGCATATAGTTGCTTTCATAGCATTTTTCCACAAACATTCCCCTGATGTGACCCAATAAAAGCAAACACGCATAAACGGGGAACGCTTCCGCTGTACTGTACCTCCACCGACTTCACAGATGCACTTTTGCAGACTGTAAGTGTATGCTTTAGACGTGCATACTGTATGCACAAGCACACTCGCACGCACGCACGCACGCAAACAAATGGTATACAACCCGCTCTACCTAAAGAAAGTTTGAGTTATGTGTGGAGAGAAGAAGAGCTATCTTATTGCAGCTTTCTAAGAATACACAGAGTTATATGTAGATAAAATAGTTTTTTGAGAAAGACTGCCTCAAAAAGCTATGTCATATAATAAGTAGTTGTGTATTAATTTGACCCATGCACATCCTCCAAAGCAGCTCAAATTCATGTTTTACATGTATTTCCCCCTAAAGGTTACCGTTATAACACCATATGGATAGATAGCATTTATAGACATAAGTGTCTATAGGTGTTATTTTTTATCTGCAGGAATGTTTGCACATACAAGGAATGTGTCTTGGTGAGGTACAGTAGGTGCATTACACTGAAAAACAACAGTATAGAAACGTCTAAATTGCTTCCAACAATTAACTCAAAATGTCAATATAAGCAACAAAGATGTAAAGCGAGATGGCTAGAAACTATATACAATGTTACACTACAACAGTGTTTCCCAAACGTTGAAGAGTCATGTGCCCCCTGACACAGCTACCGCCTGCTGAGTACCAACACCACGGGGGGAGAATATAAAAGAATGATTAAAAAACAAAATCGTAAATTTAGCATACATTAGCATACATTGTTACCGAGGGCATCAGCTGACGCAAGGTTACAGCACGTGTGCATGGATGCCACAGAGACAGAGAGGGAGCAGAAGGACAATGAGAGTGCATGAGATGAGAGAATACTTTCATCACAATATAGGGCTGCAGCGATCTTATTTCTTTTTTTGGCGATTATTCTTTGTAACTTTTTCGGTTAAGATATAGTTCACACACACACACACACACACACACACACACACACACACACACACAGACACAGACACACACACACACACACACACACACACACACACACACACACACACACACACACACACACACACACACACACACACGCCCCCCTCCAGGCTTAATCGGGTAGCAGATTCTTCAGGTCATGGCATTTAGGATTAACTTTCTTTTCAAGAGCAGAAAATAGGACTTTTTTTTATTTTTATAAACGACTCAATTTCTTTGTTTTCCGGACAATAGCTGAGATCTGAACATTATAATCACACATCTGTCTACGGTCTCTATCATCTTCACACAGATGAGATTTGTTTCACCTTTGGGGCACCCAGTGTATTATTTTCTCTCATAAGATCTAACAGAACACTTTTCCTTTGTACTTTTGTATTGCATTTCTCTCTTTTGTCATTACGCGGGTTCATGTCAGTACAGCAACTATGGCAAGTTTTAGTTTAGTGGTTCTCAACCTGTGGGCCAGGGCCCACTGGTGGGCCATGAGGGGTATTGCAAGTGGGCCCCAAAATAATTGCCGAAACACTATTTGTTCTTTAAAACTTTCTTTGTGATACCGATAAACAGCAACTTAAAGTATACTACGTTGGCTTCATTGATCCAAGCAAACAATTGATTGATTGATCATTAAAATGCATGCGGCCCACCCATCTGAGCACTTACAATTTGTTAACTGAAACAACTAAACCCAATACTTTGTTGACCGGCGCCCCCCAGGGGTCTATACTTAGTCAGCCTACGTTTTACCCTCTACATCAAATCTCGAAAATAGCTCACAACAAAAAAAAACATAAAATAGTAAAAATAGCCCATCTACAAGCTCACAACGTGTTGAATCGCGACATGTTGTGAGCTTGTAGATTGGCTATTTTTGTAATTTTTGAAGATTTTTACAAGTATAAAGTAGGTCTTACTTACGGACCCATCAGCAGTCATTATTATTAGTATTAGTAACTTGCTTACATCCTCCAATGTCTTTCCCTGTGCAGTGATGTGACCCAATGCCCCTTACACTGGGAAAACTGCTTGTCTCACCGCTTTTATGCTACACACAGAAAAATAAAGAAACTCGTTCTTTAGAGTGACGCCATAGAAGAACCATTTTTGGTTCCAGTAAGAACCTTTCAGACCATTTTTTAAATGATTCTCTAAAGAACCCTTAATCACTTCAGGTTAGGTGTAAAGCAATGGGTGAAATTCAGTTTTTCGTGCACTCCATCATTTAGTAGATTTATGAGAAGAGAGAGGACAGAGGGAGAGCGAGAGCATATTTAGAACGTTAGCATCATATGCATTTGTGTATATGTTATTTTGAAACATTAGCATCATATGCATATGCAAATCCTATATACTTCATCGGGGCTCTATACTTGGTCCACTCCTTTTTTACCTCTACACCACACCAAAATCTCTCAAGCTGGGCTTGTAGATCTGCTGTTTTCGAGGCACTAATTGGGACACTAGGGATTAAGTAGTTAAAGGTGCACCATCACCATTCTGGTTGTGTCGGGTTCCACAGCTAGATGAACTGATGGTATGTGACAGCTAAACATAAGCTTTTAAACGCTCTAAATGCCTTCTTTTGTTGCTGCTGTTTATAAACAGCGGAGCAAAGTGGAGGTTTATTTTCGGGTAATTGTGGCATGTACAAGCTATGTTCAAATTCCGTTATTTCGGTTTCTCCCACTATGTTTATTATTATTCTCCCCCCTGTCTTTCTCTTTTTATTTTGCACTTTCCTTCTATTTTTCCCCCCTCATGTTTTTCGTGTTGTTAATTAGTTGGCTGCTTGATTCTGGAAAATAGAATGAACTTCATAGCATTCTTGTTTACCTCTAAAGAGTTGCACGGGGGCCGAAACATAAAATAAAATAAAATAAAGAAATCAGCACAATTCCATTTGTTGTAAAAAAGGATTACGAGTTGTTGCTGCTTTGCGGCGCCGTTACGCTCAAAATAATGTGAGCCTTGTAATTAGTCAGTTTAAAGAAAAGAGAGACATGGGGGATGAGGGCGAGCGGGGTGACTGACTGAGGCATATTGAGGCACATTATCACACACACACACACACACACACACACACACACACACACACACACACACACACACACACACACACACACACACACACACACACACACACACAAGCATGCATGCACACACACACGCATGAATGCACACACAAAGGCACGCACATATGCGTGCACGCATAGAGACAGGAGGGGAGCTGGCAAGCACTACTTACTGTAACCACTTAAACCTAAAAATAGCAGATTTACCAGCTCAAAATACGATTAGATGCGACACGTTGTGAGCTTGTAAATGTGATATTTTGGAAATATTTGGATCAATTTTGCCTTTGACATGCACAATAGGCCTATAGGGACATGGTTAACATACTGTACAGTACTCCGAGGACACAAAGACTGACAAATATTATTCAACATAGGCATGTGCGTGCGCGCGCGCACACACACACACACACACACACACACACACACACACACACACACACACACACACACACACACACACACACACACACGGGAGCCCCCTCAGACCAGCAGTGCCCTGCTGGGACTGTTTCGCTGGCTTGGTTCTGGGGTCAGATGAGGAATTCCACAGGTCGCGGAGGATTTGTCCACCTGCTTCCACGCCTATGGAATGATCCACCCGCTAACAGGAACAATATGGAGGGGAGCCAGAGGGCTACAGGCCAGCCGGGTAGAGGGGACATGTCTTTCTGAGACAGTTGACAACGAAAGCCACATGGCGTTTTAGCCTTTTATGTCCTATATACTTCATTGTATGACGAATAACAAAATGAGCAGATCTATACACTCTATTTTTTTTTTCAGGTCTATTTTTGCAAATTCAGGGACATTGAACCATTCAATGGTGACGCTTGCACACCACCATTGTACAACGAAGTAGGCTATAAGACAGTTTAAATGGTTGATCAGAGTTTTTTTGATTTTTATAAGAAAACAAATACATGCTTCTCGATTATTCGATTCATCTACTTGAGCAAAATGAAGTCTGTTAGAGGTTCTAAATGTACGTTTCTATATATTTTCAGTTAAATGCCCAGCCCTATGTCAAATGAATCTCAATTCTGACATTCTCTTTCTTTCTTTCTTTCTCTCTCTCTCTCTCTCTCTCTCCTGTGAATCTTTTAACTGCTCCAGTTAAAGTAGAGAGTAGAGCGTGACTGTAACAACTCTACTTTCGCTGCGTTTTAAAGCCATTACGTAAGGACATAGTTTAAAAAGAACATATTATGCTGGAGTGCAGCGGGAGAGAGTGACAGCCGCGATGACGCGTTCGTATAGTTTCTCTACTGCATAATTACGCTCCCCGTGCCGTACTGATTCCTGGTACAAGCACACGCTGTAATGCTATTCCCACAGTTCAATCCAGGTGCACTACTAGAAGCTTGTCGGAAAGGCACTAAGACCTATTTAATCCTGGCCCACTTTGCAAAGCGAGCTGATAGAACTGTCATCATTACATCGGGAACAAAAGGAAAGTAGTATACGATAACAACCACCATAAAAGCTGACTACGGGGACAGTACAACACTGTTTCTCAACGTCGGGTTCAGGGAACCACTAGGGGTCCAAATGGGCCCTTATGGGGTCTGTAACTCAGAGCATGGACATATAGAACCAAATGGACCCCAGTTCCATTTGTACACTCTCCGAGTTAAATTAGGATTTTATGGTGTAGATTGGGGTCCCAGACATAAAAAAATGGTCTCAAATGGGGGTCCATGGCCTAATGCATATCAAACTGGGAGTCCTTGAAATAAAAATATTTAAGAATAATAATCTAATCATGGAATTAAACTATACTGAAACTCAGTCTACATTCTAAAATCCTCAGTGCTTATTTAACTCTGAGAGCGTACTGCCTGTACCTTTTTTAAAAGGAATGTTTGTTCCATGTCTACACTCCCAGAGTAACAGACCCGTAAGGGTCCGAATGGACCCCTGGTGGTCCCCGGACCCAACGTTGAGAAACAGCGCAGTGCAACATAGTACTTAGGAAAAATACCGGGCAGAGTTTTGGCCAACGCAGGCTGATATTTCCAGGCCATTGCTGTTCCTATGTGATTATAGCTACAATGTTGAGGCAGCGCCATGGTTACTGTCGCCCATCACAGTTGTCCACAAGTTGCCCTGTGTGCCCTTGCCTGACAAAGGACTATTGTCAAGTAAGTTTTAACATACAAGACATATAGGGCACTTATCTTAGACATGTAGTGCACTTAGGGATCTGAGCATCTAGTACTATACACTACGTATACAATACTTTCTAAAGTAGACATATTTCTGTGTTTTAACACATTAAGACCAGGAAAAGCATCTGTAATTTTTAGATTTTATATATATATTCAAAGATTTGCACACATTTTCACAATATTTCAAAAACATTTCAGATCTACAAGCTTGTAGCGCAGCACTCGGTGCCGTGCTATGAGCTTGTATAGCTGCTGTTTTTGAATAGCCGAAGAAATCTAAAATGACACAGATGCGTTCCCGGATTGAATGGGTTAAACCACGTCCACATACGCCCTATTTTAGAAAATGGCAAAACATTTGTATTTTTGACCATTTCTAGAAAATGTTGGCCAAAACAGTGCTGAGTTGAAAGTGTCTAAGACAAGGATCACACTGCATATTCCCTATTGTGAAACTTGTCATAGTGTAAAGTTACAGAATATGATCCAGCAGTATGATTAGTAAGCTACACAGCAGGGCAACTGTTTGGTCACGGTAGCTTAGCAACACCACTCGCACCACCGAATGATAATAATAAAATGAGACTCGGGGGTCCCAAAACATTCAGTTGTTGTCCTGGTACACGAGGTGAAATGAAGAGTCGTCCTGCTACATGAGGTGAAATGAAGAGGGGAAAGAGAAGCCATGATAAAGTGGTACAGCCAGGCCTGTCACAATTATTACGTCGTCTGATCGCAATTATTTGAGACAATCACAATTATTTGGCATAATCGTTATAATCGCTTCCATGCTGAAAAATGTTCCTACATTTTCAAAAATAGCGGATGCAATGTAACGAGGTCACTCAATACAAAGATTGTGCCATTAAAAGAAAAAAAGGGCTCATTTAGTAATTCGGTCAGTCAGCATATCCTTGAAGCAAAACAGCAACGCGTGAAGCAAACAGAGAGGAAACGGAAGGAAAACAAGGAAAATGTACATTTTCTTTACATGTTCCAATGTTCAATGCCAAAAAAAAACACACAATTAAATCGCTCATCGCAATTATTTGTGTAACTATTTTATCAAGTACAATTGTCATAATCGTGACAGCCCTAGGTACAGCAAATCCTGTTCCTTGGAAAACAGTTTGTTCTGTAACAAAGCTCAAGGGCTATTTCCTCACAATGTTTCACAACAATACGTACAGTATCATTATTACCAGGCAGAGATATGAATGACACACAGAGCGATGTGATGTGAGGGGGCGTTTTAGTAATTGTTCACTTCCTCTCTCGCTCGCTCTATCTCCCTCTCTATCTTTCTCTCTTTCATTCACACTAAACACTGGGTGTAACACGATCATCAAGTATCTGTCAATATCTCATAAAAGGCAAGTAGCACCTTCCTGTAACAAAACAATAAAGTAAAAGTGAGGGGAACTGATGAGCTAATTGGAAGCGTAAATGCTGTTCAGGGCCTCTCCAAGCACAAACATGGACTAGAGCCAGATGTGTTAGAAAGTGCTCTACTCGTCTCATCGCTGCACGTTCACCAGCCAGGCTTGTAATTCATGTAAATAAAGATCACGCACTCCAACAACAAACAAACATGCATAGCCTATCATAAAGTGCTTTGGATAAAGGCTCTATAAATGCACCATTTATTTATTTGTTTAACAACCACACACAACAACAACAACAACACCCACAATAACTGTTCGTGCTCTTTCATACATTTTGTGCTAGATTTCACAATCTTCCTCTCTATGACCTTTTAGTGCATCTAGTCATAACTTGGTCACCTTAACAGACCTTGGCAGTATTGCATTGCTAGACAACAGCTCGGGTCCAAGTTTGTTTTCTTGTCAGCTGCTGATATTAACCCTTTCAATACGGGAACGCATCTGTGTTATTTTAGATTTTAGCTATAACCTTTATTTTATACTTTGGCTATTAGAAAATAGCACATATACAAGATATAAGTTTGTAGTTCTGCAATGTTTTAAAAAAATCGTGAAACTTTGTGCAAATCTTTGAATATATGTTTTTTAAAGCGAACATGTGTAACTCAAATCTTTGCTTCTGGGGGGGGGGTCCCTGGAACTAAATATTTTGAGATGGGGGTCGGCAGCCAAATACATATCACTTTGGGTGGTCCTTCACATGAAAAACGTTTGAGCACCACTGATAATACAGCAACATACGTTTTCCAGAAACCAGTTAGGATTTAGAAGACATTGAATGGGTTAACAAACACTGCACAGGGGAATGAACTTGGACCCATTTAGAATGTTTATGTTGTCTATTGTAAAAAGGTCTTTAACAGTACAAACTTGATTGATGGGTGATATGGAATTAACGGCGCCGCCATTTTTCTGGGGACAGTTAATCTATATCAATTTTGGACGTACTGTAGCATTACCACAAACTGTTATCGTCTACTGCTGCTGCTGGCATTGAAGCAGCTCATAACTCTTATTTGAGGCCGTACGATGTTCATTTATGAGCCTTGTGCTGCGGCCCATGAAAACCTCTTCGAAAACCCATTGTGTAATTAGAAAGATGCATGGTTATCAATCTGAGGATCATTTATACATCCTTACATCACAACAACACTTCAGAACAATGGTTTGGTTCCCAACCTTTTCTGGATCGGGGCCCATCTTGAAAATCTTGAAAGCGTTCGCAGCATGTTCGTTTGAATGATCAATCAATAGATTGTGTGATCTTGGATCAATGGAACTAACGTACGCTGTAGTATGTTTATTGGTATCACAATGAAAACTAATTTTTCAAGGTTTTCAAGAAGAAATACAATGACATTTATTATTATTTGTTTCATATTCTTTTAATGATATATATATTTTTTAAAGATTTTTGTGTTTTACCCATTATTTGGGGGCCCACTTGCAATATCCTCATGGTCCAGAAGTG
Organism: Gymnoscopelus microlampas; assembly: GCF_963454915.1. NCBI lineage: Eukaryota > Metazoa > Chordata > Actinopteri > Myctophiformes > Myctophidae > Gymnoscopelus > Gymnoscopelus microlampas. The sequence goes on from NC_139951.1 coordinate 17,446,458, forward strand.
GACTCCGGCCCACAGGTTGGTAAACACTGTTTTAGAATGATCTAGTTGCAATCAGCTATATAGAGCTTGTCAGTGGAGTTGCGTTGCTAGGGAACAGCTTGGGTCCGAGTTTATTTCCTGTCAGCTACTGAGATTCACAAATACTGCAAGAGGAAATAAACTCTGGCCCATTTAGAATGTTTATGTTAAGTCTGACAAGCTCTTAGTTGTTAGATAGTGTGGTAATATGATCATTTATTACTGTGTGAAGTATAGATGAAAGCCATCTCATTTCTATACAATGGTGGCCAATGCACTCCTAGCAATTTTGTGTCTACAGTACAGTATATACTGGTTCATCCACTTAAACTGTATACTTCGTTGTACGTCAAACAGTGAAAATAGCAGATCTACATGGCTCACAGAGATCTGCTATTTTTGCTGAATGATCGTCTAGTTTTGCTGAATGTTCGGCTATTATTAAATAGCGACCCTGCATGTGGTTAAAATATCGCACTGTTTTCCCCGTACAAACAATGAATCAAACAACCCCAAACATTGATAGCGCAAGAAAAGTCTTTCTTATATGCATGTTCATGGGAGAATCAGACCCTTTACCCGAAGCTCTGTAAAGCTGACCATTTGGAGATACTATGTAGACTAGACTAGGGTTTTTGCCAGAGTCAGTATGCAGTTTGTAGCAAATAGGTAGATACCTATGCTATGGACTTAATAATTCTCTTTTATTTGTTTGAGTAGATGCTAGATAATGAATATTTCAGTTATAAAGAGGGGAGGGGGGGCTGTGGTGCGGAAACCCATATGAACAGAAGTGCAGCGTGGCTGGTGATATGTGATGGCAGGCTCTATTTTAAAAAAAGACACAAAGACATTTTAGCTGCTCCGCTTTCTTCTGCTGTCACATCAGCATGATTTCAGCAGCGCAGCCAATGCAAATCGTACACACCACACACACACACACACACACACACACACACACACACACACACACACACACACACACACACACACACACACACACAATCTTAACCACAGCCAACCCACTGGTGTGTGAGCTAATATTGTGGTTCTATAACTGACTGTTTAAAATTAAACATGAGGTGGAGAGTGGCAAACGTTTATGTCACGTTTATGTCACATGGCCAGGGGTGGATTAAAACAACACTTTTGCAGAATTCTTAATCTAATTCAGTACAAAGTCCCGTTTCCTCTCAAAATGTTCAAGCTGTAATTACTACATAAAAACAACCCACTTTAATTTCAACAAATAATCTTGCATTCAATGTCAGCAGAGTGAGGTTACATCACTAGAGTGTCGAATGTAAAAATGAAGGATTTGCATTTAAACAAATACAAATAGGGAAAAGCAAGTGTAATGATTTAAACCACTTAAGCCTTATATATAACGAGTTGCATAGCAAGCTTAAAGAATGTCTATTTTGCTATTTTGTAATAATGAAACATTTGTAAAGATTTGGAAAAGAATTGGAAATGTTTGGAGAAATGTGAAACTATTTTTAAAAAAGTGCAAAGAAATAGAGACGGGTTAAGGTGGTTAACTACATGTTCTATCCTCAGGCATGCCCTGTGAAGTGTCAGGGTAGAAGTCAACAGCATGAGCATCACACTGTAAAGTTGTGTCTTTACTTCAATCCCATTTGGATTCCTTCCGACCGGCATGCTCCCCAAAGGAGCCATAAAACCCCACCATCAAGATCTGATGAACCAAAATAAATTTGGTGTGACTAAATGGTGTGTGTGTGTGCACGCGCGACACTTGTATGTGTTTGTGAATGCATGCATGCGTATATGTGCATGTGAAAAATATATACACTAAGTGCTAAATTCTACACACCAGATTCCAGAGACCAGTCTATTCTGAGCTGCCACTTGCCTGCGTGTCTCACAGCCTGTCTCCCTGCTCTCCTGTCTACCTCTCCCCAATCCTGTCTATGTATCTCCCTCCATGTTCTTGTCCCTGTCTAGCTCTCTATTTGCTCCTCTGTCTTCCTATCTGTCTGCCTGTTTGCCTCGTCTGTATGTCTCTAATTGTCTCCCTGTCTCCCTGTCCACCTGTCCACCTGTCCACATGTCACCTTTCTCTGTACTGTATCCCATCTCCTCTCCTCTTCTCTCCTCTCCTGCTAGTGCTACTCGGCCACTGACTGACTAAGTGAAGCCTGAGGGAAGGTTACATCACCTGGGTGTTAAAACTAAAGCAGCCCTCTGGGCCGGCTCACATTATATGCCATTATATCTCCTAGCAGCAGCCAACCCTGGACTGTTTACTACACACAGACACACGTGTGTGTGCGCACACACACACACACACACACACACACACACACACACACACACACACACACACACACTCTCTCTCTCTCTCGATGTAGAGACAATGCATTTACATGCATTTACATACGTATGTGAAAAAAGTGTCCATGGTTTCATTTATTCAGGCACATGATCTCATTAACAATTAATATGAATGCTGAGCCCATATTTTATTAAAAAAAAAACAAGCTTTTTAACGTTGCACTGCCCCATTGACTCCCATTATAATAGATTTAAGTTAAATATTTAAAAAAATATAAAACATTCTATGTACTTCTATGGCCTACTGACAGTGTGCACAAATATTTGGCACCGATCTGTCCAGCTCTTTGCGAGATTAGCTCTGGACGGACAGACAGACACCCTGTCATAGACGCCTAGTGTCTTGCAGAGCCAATGTGGATCTCAGACTTCACACGTGACCAGCCTGTGACATCAGTCATCTGTGATGTATCTATGATTTGAGGCTTCAATTTTGCCTCACTTGACTTCCTTCCATTTAAAATAATTACGTTAAATATTTCCAAAAATATAACATGTGACATCCGTACAAACACACACAGACCCTCGTATAGACCGATAGCGTCCTGCAGAGCCACACCATAAAAAGATAAGCAAAACGTCTGCAGTTATCTAATCATCATCTCATAGACACAAAGCTCTTGTATCTTGTAATCTCATTGATTGAAATAACACACACAGAGTGAACATGCAAAATAACACCCTGATGTAGGCTAATGGCATAGTGCAGGGGTCTTCAACAGGGAGTCCGGGACCCCTAGGGTGTCCTCAGAGTTACTACAGGGGGTTTACTACAGGAGGTCCGCCAAATCTTTGTGTGGTGGGGAACATTAGCCTTTACACGATGTAGAGGGGAAAAGAGCAAACCAAGTACAGAGCCAACGGTCAAGTTCACTAAATATTGAGGGTTTAAAGGTTAACGATCTGAAAATACACGTTAACATAATCCAGCTATCTATGAAATATATCATAAACATATCCCATGAAGACAAAAAATGCCATATAAATTATGGAAGAAAGTCAGTTTTCCTTCTATTTTAATGATGTTCTATAGTGTTGTAGAGGATCCCTCTACAGCGCTTATTCTTTATTTACCGTCTGCAGTCTGCACCGGGGCCGACATTGTATGGATGGTTTCCCTGCAGCCAGTAAATGCAAATGTGTAATCCAATTGGGCAATTTTGCTGAGTGCACAGCGGCCCTGGCGCTGCAGTGACATTGGTGGGCTTCTCATCTTACTGCAGGTGGCTCAGGTTGACATCAAGTCACATTGATATTCAGATTGGCCATATGGCGCACATTTTCCACCGGCCAAACACTGAAAAGGCAAGAGTCAGGGACGTGACGTCACGCCCAGCTCGGGAATTCAGACGCCGTCCTTCTCTTTATATGTAGAGAGAGATCAGCATGTCAGACAGCAGGACGGAAATTGGCAGTTTATTGCAAATGAGAATGACTGATTTAGCAGTTTTTGCTGTGTGTTTCGTGCAATGGAAAATACACCAAGGATGAGCACACTAGGGATCTTTGCTAACGTCTCTGGTTTTATCCACTTACTCACATGAACCCCAGCGTCCCTATTCTGGGGTGAACATTTGCCAATAATTGCAGATCTACAAGCTCACAATGCGTTGTGTGAGCTTGTGGATCGGCTATTTTCGGCAAAGAGATTTGGTGTAGAGGGAAATAATATGGGAGGGGAGTTGACTATGGTTTAAGTGGTTAAGTCCTATTTTCAAAATAGAAAATAGCCTATCTATGAACTCTCGATGTGACGCATTGTGAGCTTATAGATCTATATTTCTATTTTTGTACATTTTCGCCTTTAATGACAAGCCCAAAATAGGGATGCCAAGTTGTAAGAGGTTAAAAGTTTAAATCTTATCAAAATAATTGCTGCATGGTGAATTGGATGCACTGAGAAAATGTAAGCAAACACAATATCTAAAAATAACACCATTAACACCGGGCAGAATGGCTTATGTTTATGTATGATATATATGGCTATGTCTGCATAGACAATGACATGTATTGACTGCTATGGTTCTTTAATGTGGGTGTAATCAAACACCATGACAACATAAGACCTAAGAAGCTAATGCCTGTTACATTTCTGGATCATTTGTTCAGAGACATCTTTTGGCCTGTGGTCTGCTTTAACCATGCATTAGCCACCACGCAAGCTTGGAGGACAAAAGATTAAACCAATAAACCAGATCATTATTCATGTGAAGCGATGGTTTTCAAACTGGGGGTCTGAGGTCCGACTCCCAGGGGTTCTTGAGGAGGTTCCAGGGGGCCCCCCAGAAAGATTAGTTAATATACAGTTTAACCACTTTACTCAATATACATCGGCTAATTGAAAGTAGTTGAGCTTGGAGATCTGCTATTTTCAATTTCTCAAAATGTTTTAAAATATTCTTTAAAAAAAACATTTCAACAACACAAATCTTGTATTTGGGGCGGGTGTCCCTGGCACAAAATATTTTCAGATGTGGGTCCGAGGCCAAATATATATTAACTTGGGGGTCCTTGACATGAAAAAGCACTGATGTGAAGACGTGGGTACACGATGGAATCCTCAGTATCAGTTTATCCAGTAGTAACTAAGAGAATGTACACATTTGTACGAGAGATTATGAAGGCGATAGGGATGAGAGCCAAAGGAAGTCTTTCACAGATTGTCCTTCTTCCAGATGCTCTGAACTTGATGTTAAAGTTAAAAAGGCAGCAGCACCAGAGACGCATCAAGCGTGTCAACAACACAAAGGTTAAATCAACTTAATGTTTTTCACACCGCCCGGCCGCCCCCTCACACTTTGTGTAAACACCCAACGATTAGGCCCAAGGTCAACGCAACAAGCTGCTCGTGTTCCCGTTTAATATTCATAGGAGGAATAATTCTTGCACAGCATGTCGTTTAACCTTAAAATGTGCATTAGAATCTAACCTTTGGAAAGGTACTTTCCACCTCAAAAAATAACCTATATGTTATCCCTACATCTTGGACTGTGTTATGTTTCTAAATAGAGGAACATGATTCTCCCTCATTCCTTCTCTCTCAGTCTCACTCTCTCTCTCTCTCTCTCTCTCTGTGTCTCTCTCTCTATGTCTCTCCCTCTCCCCCTCCCTCTCTCCCTCCCTGGAGAGATTTAAACTCCTGATGATGTAATCAAGGACCAAAATCTCTGAGTTGTGCCCTTTTCAGGTTCTATACCTGTTAGCACAGTGATGAAGTGGAGCTCATTCGGAATCTAAATAAAGGCCAGAAATGGAATCCACACTGCATCGCTTTCAGATTTGCTGTCAGTGAAGCAATTCCATATTTTGGTCTTGTGCTGACATTCTAAATTATATACTGTAAAGTTGGCTTCCCGCTTCAGGGTAGAGCTGTTGATTTTTCGCCAGTATTGATTGAACTGCAGAGGTCATTTAGAATCAAACCCAAATTTAGTTTTAGGTTGGATTTTTTTTTTCTCCTTTTAAAACCTGTTGCTTATTATGAGAGGGAAATGTGATCCTTGGCGGCCCCTGAGGGAGAAAAGTACAATAAAAAGTGGAACAGAGGGGAGTTGTTTTCTTTGCAATATGGGCTGACTCATATAATTACACTAACCAACAGCAGAACAAGATGAAACTGATTTGTTCATTACACCATATGGCCCATGAATAGGCCTCGATGTTTCCAAGAAAATCCTCACATACTGGATTATTGCGACATTACTCTATGTTTCCATATCATAATGGGTTACTCTAGGCCTGTGACTATTCTGCCCTACAAAGGCACTGTTGTAACTTTCAGCTAAGTAACTAAAAAGGTGTTAACACTTTATTCAAGGTTCTTCCTATGACACCTCATCTTCTATGTATAGCCAACACATTTGAGTCTATAAAGTGATTGAAGGTCACATTTGCAGTAACTACAAAAACGGAAGGAAAACCAAGGCTTTGAAGTCATTTTTCTCGGTTTCATAACTTTGAATCTGAATCTCAAATCATTTTGTTGCACTTAGAGGCTTTGCAACACATGTTATTGTAACTACAACAACTATACTATACTACACATAATGCCAATGGTTCTTAAAGTGGGCCCGAGTACCCCGGGGATCCTTGAGGGGGTTCCAGGGGGTCCCCAGCATAATTAGTCAATATAGTAGTCAATATCACAATTAGTTTAACCACTTTAACTCGATATACATTAGCTATTTGAAAATAGCCGAGCTACAATACAAGCTCACAACATGACGCTTTGTTAACTTGATTCAGTTATTTAAAAGAATTGTTAAAAAAATTGGAAATCTTTGAATATTTTGGAAACATTTTAACAACCCAAATCTTGTATGTGGTTCCCTGACACAAAATCTTGTCAGATGGGGGTCCGCAGCCAAATACATATCTGTTTGGGGGTCCATGACATGGAAAAGCTTGAAAACCACTGCCTAATGGAATACATGCATTATTACACTACTCACATGCATTGTGGGCTCCCTATAGCCTATATTCCGAAAATAACTTATTGACCATGGCACTTCAGGGATTAAGTTTTCATGAGCTGCGCGACATGAGCTAATATTTGCCTCCCTCGCAAATCACTCTGATGGCAAAAAGAGGCTCAGTGCCACTGAAGTGCGATAGGCTATGAAATGAAACTGGCCATTGCCTGCAACACATGACACAATAACCTTCATAAATGTCAGCCGGTCCCTTTAAGGCACAGCCAGCTGCCCGCTTTATCAGCTTGCCATGATTAATCAATTCATAATGACCAAGACGTTTGAGCACATCCACATGGTTTTTATTTGACATCAACAGAGGAGCTGCTGCTTATAATACCTCTGTTCCAACTACAGGAAAGGCAGAACTGAAAGCAGATTTCCTGTGATCCAATAGCTGAACAACATATGAAATGAAAC